>NC_066640.1:900000-1171431 GCF_025201925.1 Gopherus flavomarginatus | reverse complement strand
TGGAGGGCAGATGCATATCAGTCCTGATCGACAATACAACAGTGATGTTTTAGATCCTCTGTTTTAGATGTTTTAGCACACTCCTCTCCCCTATGTCAGGAATCCCTCAAGCTCTGGGAGTTCTGCATAGGACGCTTCCGAGAGTATTGAATGCGCTATCTCCCCGGATCTCAGAAAAACCTAGCGGACCATCTCAGCAGATCTTTTCACAATCAAGAGTGGTCCATTCACCTGGCCATAATAAGCAATATCTTCCAACAATGGGGAGTTTCCCCAGATCTGTCTGTTCGCCACAAGGGGCAGCGGGAAGTGCCTGCAATAATGCTCCTTCCTGAACCACAGCGTGGGCTTGTTGGCAGACTCATTTCTTCTTCCATGGAAAGATCACCTCTTCTACACATTCCCTCCTATCCTGCTCGTTCACAAAGTCTTCCTCAAAATCCACAGAAATGGAGCCTTGATAATCCTGGTAGCACCAGCCTGTCCATGTCAGCATTGATACACCGTCCTACTGGAGCTATCAGCGGATACTCCAATCACTCTGCCGTTAGTTCCAGACATCACTCAACATCACAGCCGGCTCCAGCATCTCAAACTTGAGTCTCTCTATCTCATGGCTTGGAAGCTGCGTGGTTGAATCCATTAGAGCTCTCATGTTCAGATCCCGTGAGGGAGGTTCTTCTGGGCAGCAGAAAATCATTGACCAGGACTACCTGCTTAGTCAAGTGGAAGAGATTCTCAATTTGGTGTTCGCAGAGCCGTATCCCCCCAACGCAATCTCCCATTCCCTTTATCGTGGACTGGTTAGTGAAGGGCCATTCCAGGACACAAGTGGATCAACAAGTCACCCTGATAAGATCCACTTTCGACACACTGGGCCTTCTCCTAAAGACTCAAAAGTCAACACTCACCCCTACTCAGAGAATGAGTTTATAGGGGCAGTGCTAGACTAAAGACAGGCCAGAGTGTCCCTGCCCCAGGCCCGCTTCCAGGCCATTCATGATATCATACAGGATATCAGAGGATTCCCTATAACCACAGCAATGAGTTGCTTGAAACTCCTGGGACACATGGCATCTTGTACATATGTGGTGCAACACGTGAGGCTCAGACTCAGACCTCTCCAGGTTTGACTAGCATCCGTATATCGACCGAGCAGATGCAGCCTAGATGGTAGTCACGCTTCCACTGTGGGTTCTCAAGTCTCTTCAGTGGTGGCTCGACCTCCAAATGGTATGTGCAGGGGTCGACTTCTCCAAACCACGCCCCTCGTTGTGTCTGGTCACCAACAGGTTTAAGGGGAGAAGGGATAGCTGAGTGGTTTGAGCATTGGCCTGCTAAACCCAGGGTTGTGAGTTCAGCCCTTGAGGGGGCCACTTAGGGATCTGAGGCAAAAATTGGTCCTGCTAGTGAAGGCAGGGGGCTGGACTCAATGACCTTTCAAGGTCCCTTCCAGTTCTAGGAGGTTGGTATATCTCCAACAATTACCTTTTTTTTCTTTTTCTTTTTTTTTTTTTTTAGTGGGGAGGGATAGCTGAGTGGTTTGAGCATTGGCCTGCTAAACCCAGGGTTGTGAGTTCAATCCTTGAGGGGGCCATTTGGGGATTGGTCCTTCTTTGAGCAGGGGGTTGGACTAGATGATCTCTTGAGGTCCCTTCCAACTCTGATATTCTATTCTATGAAATGAGGTGGGGAGCACACCTCAGAGAGCACAGAATTCAGGGCCTCTGATCTCCAGAGAAACTGTTGCTTCACATCAATGTCAGGGAGCTGAGAGCAGTTTATGTGCTGTGTCAAACTTTCTGGCCTCATCTGGAGGGCACTAGAGCTCTCCATGCTTTATCACGGATTGCCTGCTAAAGTTGAAACAGCAGGACTTTTCACATTCGTCAGTAAAGATTCACCTGGCTGCCATCTCAGCTTTCCACCCAGGAGAAGGGAGCTGCTCCATCTTCGCTAGCCCGATGGTGCAGTGTTTCCTTAAAGGACTAGACAGGCTATATCCTCAAATCCATTGGCCAGCCCCGGCTTGGGACCTTAACCTGGTGTTCTCAAGGCTGATGGGGCCTCTGTTTGAGCTCTTAGTGACATGCTCACTCCTGTGTGTTATAAAGTGGCTTTCTTAGTCGCATACTTCTGCCAGGAGGGTATCTGAGCTGAAGGCCCTCACATCTGACCCTCCCTATACCATCTTTTACAAGGACACGGTGCAGCTTCCGCCTCACCCATCATACCTCCCAAACGCAGTCTCGAATTTCCATGCCAGCCAAGACATATTTCTTCCAGGCTTTTTCCCAAAGCCAGTAGTCCCAAACAGAGGCCTTTTATATTAAACAAACAAAGCCGTTCCACAAGTTGATGCAGCTGTTTGTCATGGAGGCGGACTGGGTGAGGGGTCTCCCGGTATCCTCCCAGAGGATATCATCATGGATCATGTCCTGTATCCGGGCATGCTATGACCTGCCAAAGGTCCCTGCCCCTGCATTTCACCAGAGCTCAGGCTTCCTTGGCGGCCTTCCTGGCCCAAGTCCTGATCCAGGAGATCTGTAGAGCAGCGCCGTGGTCCTCGGTTCACACCCTCACTTCCCATTATGCTATCACCCATCATGCCAGGAGTGATGCAACATTCAGCAGAGCAGCGCTTCAATCAGTGATTCCATGAACTCCAACCCCACCTTCTAGGTAAGGCTTGGGAGTCACCTAATTGGAATCGCAATACATGAGCAAGTTCCCGAAGGAAAAATGGTTACCTACCTTTCGTAACTGTTGTTTTTCAAGATGTGTTGCTCATGTCCATTCCAAATTCACCTGCCTTCCCCTCTGTCAGAGTAATCCAGCAAGATGGAACTGGAGAGGTGGCGGGTTGGCAGGGCCCTATATGCAGCGCCATGAAGGCGCAACTCAAGGGGGCTCCACAGCCGACCCAACAGGTACTGCTAGGGGAAAAAACCTCCTGGTGACTGTGCATGTGGCATACACACACCTAATTGGAATGGACCTGAGCAACACATTGCAAAGACCTAACTTTCATAACTGTTGTTAATTCTTTTTTATTGTCTTTTTTTGTTATGCCCTTTAGGGGCTGCTATCTGTCTGGTTGCAGACTTATTGGAGTGTGACATTTTGTTAGGGATGCCTTGACATCTTTTTTCAGTTTTATGAGTTAAACTATAAAAACAAATCCTTTTAATATTGGATATGACTAGAGAATGGCATCGCAATGTGGACATGAATCCAGGGTAGTTGTCCCTTGTGTCATCAGAAAGTTAAATTGAATCTGACGTCACCATGCAAAATTTCTTGGAGCTTAATGCTGTCCTTTGGGGGAAATGCTGATACACGTCTTTATTGTTTAAAGCAATATGTTAACCTGAGTGCTGGGTCTTTAAATCTTACTATAAAATATCATTTTGGAAATATATTTTGCATTTCCAGTCAAATAAACATTTAATGTTTTCAGAGGCCTTTGTGAGACATGGCTGTTATAAACTTGCCCAAGCGATTTTAATAATGAAGAATTAATCAGATCTATAGTTGATTTGGGGAGCAGGGGGGCTGTAGGTGCTATTGTAAGATAAATACCGTTATTCTTTGATGGACAGATAATGATTTGCAAGTCTTTGTAATGGATCTTTTCTGTTCTGGTAAATATATTGTGATACTAAGGTCAGAATGTAGCCATCTTTTGCATACATAAAACAGCACATGATCCTAAATTGTATTATTTTTATCTGTTATGAGGAAAAGGTTTATTAATCTGCTTCTCCTGCCTATGCAGAATGGATTTTGGTTTGAGATGCTGATGTCTCATACACAGACTGAAGAACACTAGAACAGATTCACATGATTATGGACAGTAAAGTGGCCTCTTGTAACTTTTACTGTTGTTTTGTGTTAGGCATTCTATTTATTTTCTGCATGATCCTCATTTTGTTATAATCCCAAATGTTAATATGTCTTGTTCCTTTCAAAAACTTTTCAAATGTTTAGAAATAGACCTTTATCTCTACTAAAGAAATACAGTCAGCTCTACAAAGACTTCTGTTCTGACTTTCAGGCTCCCCCAAAAGGTAACTGGAGCCAATATGAAGAGATTGATATCCCTGTGGCTTTGCTCAGCTACACTGACATGTTAGATATTGGAAAGGTAAGCACAATTTATATAGAACAATTTCACTTATACCATCTGAAGCATGTCGTGCCATAGCAGTGTTTGCAGTGCATTTTAGAAGCTTTTTAAGATGGGCACTTTTCTCAATGAGTGAATGGTTACTGTAACCCAATAAGCTTATATTTTTTTGTCTTAAGTGTACACAAAAATGAAATTCTCTACAGAGAGGCTTATGGTATAATGAGATGGTGTGATTTAGAATGCTTTGGTGCTTGACCCAAATACCGTGACTAAGTAAAACCATCACCTTGTTCTCAAATATTTTTAATAAGGTTTTGAATCTATGGGCTTATCTACACGAGAGATTCAGTCCATGCTAAGTCAAGGTACTCTGGTATGAAAATACCTGCATACACACAGTGTAATTCATTAGCGTGCCCCATCTTCGCATTTATTGCAAACTCTGAACTCCTCTTTCGAGGTGTGCTAAGTTTGATGCAAGTTGAGTTAGTGTGGTCAGTTCATGTGCACACAATGCTGTTGCACACTACTTTGGCAGTCCTCCAACTGCTGTCTCATCCTGTTTTGCGGGCATCCATTACTGACCTGTGTGTTTACCTGTGTGCCCTCTACTGAACTGGGGTCAAGTTGACTGGATGTCCCCTCCCCCTAACTAAAATTTGGCATGTGCTAGAATTGGTCCATTTGCTTCTTGATGCCTATATATTGGCACTGCAGCAATATCATTCCAGCAGCCTTTACAACATGCCTCAAGCAGCCTTATCTTCTCACCATCTGGGGAGAAGTATTGGTGGAGCAGCTCTTTGGGGCAGCCAATGGAATAAAGATGTGTTTGTGGACATTGCTGATCAGAGGTCTGCAAGTGGTCACAATTGGATCAACTCAAGAGGACTTATGCTAAAACCAGGGATGCTAGGAAACAGACTGGCCATGGAAATATAACCTGTTCATTTTTTGAGGAGCTGCGCAGGATTTCGAGTAGTTGCACCACTACTGAACCCAAGGAAGCTGTGGACCCAGCATTTCCCTCTCCCATGGATAAGCAGCACGAGTCATCAGAGGAGGAGAATGAGGAGGGCAGTGAAGAGCTGTCCCTGGAAAGCCAGAATCTCTTTAGAACTCAAAATCCTGAGGGTTAGCATGTAGAAGACATCCTGATTCTCAGCAGGAAACCCAGCCCAGGACTCGGGAGGCAGAGTGTTATGCTTATAAGAAGCACACAGGATCTTTTTCTGGGGAAAAGGTAATAAGCCGCATTTATTGAAGATACAACAATTAGCATATGCATTCACACACTCACCCTCTCTCTCTCTCTCTCTCTCTCTCTCCTGCCATTCAATGTTATAGTTACCAGTCCAGAGTCTGGATCAACCTACTGGCCAGCTAGGTTGATCAGCGATAGGAAAGAACTGGGTTCCGTCAGTCGTGTCACGATGCTCCGGGGAAGTCTGGGCAGGATGAACTCAAAGTCTCATGGCAAGGCACCCTGTTCATATAGTGATTTTTCCTTCATTGGGACCAAAGAGTTTTGCACCTGTAAGGAGTTTTGCACCATTGATTACCATTGCTGTAATCAATTGTTGTTTGACAAGTGCTTGTTTTCTTAAATTGTCCTTCTCATCCTTTATCTTGTTCTTTCATCAAGACTCTCAGGGAGTTACCCAATGCTGGTTTTGATCACAGCTATCTTGTCCCTATTGATAGGTGCCTGTCTCATCTTTAGAGTCATCAATCTGCCCTCTGACATTTCAATAGGGGTGTGTTGCAGGGTCTTGGCGCCCTTCCATCTGTCTGCAGTTTCTCCCTAGACCATCTGGTTCAGCGATGGCCTTCACACTTATCTCTTAACACACACATTCCTCATTCACACACAAAACAAAATTAATTTACAAAGAACATTTTGAACAGGAACATGAAGTTGCAATGCAAAAGAAAACAATCATGGCGTTCTTTTACATATTTTAAAATGCTAAACCTACAACAAGTTGGTGACCCTCAAAGATCTGTCACTGCCTTGAAATCAGCACAGACACAAATTCTGGTTGATGTATCTCTACCAATGGCCCATTAGGCCATTCCTTTCTGCTATTCAAAAAGGGTGGCTGGCAGGACATGATCAAATCATACACCAATATGTTTAATACATGCAACTTTATTATTCTTTATTCTAAATTATGTAAAATACAAACATAAAATCCTACTATTACAAGAGCCTCTCAAGGGAGTCTTGGTATATATCTGCCTTTACAATTTATTATTGCACTATATTTGTCATGGAGATACGAGTAACATAAAATCCCTCCTGGGAAGCTGTACCAAATCACTTTACCTGTAAGGGGTTAAGAAGCTCAAATAACCTAGTTGGCACCTGACCAGAAGGGTTCCCTCCCCACTCTGAACTCAGGGGTACAGGTGTGGGGACCCGCAAGAAAACCCCCCTGAGCTTATATTCTACCAGTTTAGGTTAAAAACTTCCCCAAGGCGCAAATTCCTTTCCTTGTCCTTGGACGGTATTGCCGCCGCCGCCACCACCACCAAGTCATTTAAACAAAAATTCAGGGCAAGATCACTTGGAACCCCTAAGCCCCCAAAATATCCCCCAAGCCTCTTCACCCCCTTTTCTGGGGAGGCTTGAGAATAATATACCAACCAATTGGTTAGCAATGTGAGCACAGACCAAAACCTTTTGTCTTTGGGACACTAAAAATCAATCAGGTTCTTAAAAGAAGAATTTTATTTATAAAGAAAGAGTAAAAGAATCACACCTGCAAAATCAGGATGGAAGGTAACTTTACAGGATGATAATAAGATTTAAAACACAGAGGACTCCCCTCTGGAGTCAGCGTCACAGTTACAAAACAGGAATAAAACTACCTCTTAGCATAGGGAAAATTCACAAGCTAAAACAAAAGATAATCGAACACATTTCCTTACCTTACTTACAATCTTTGTAATCTTAGATGGATCATTTCAGGTATGTTTTCAGGAGATGTTGTGCCTGGTGTCTCTCTCTGTCCAGAGAGGGAACAACAAAGAGAGCAGAAACAAACACCCACCTCACATCAGATTTGAAAGTATCTTCTTTCCTTATTGGCCCTTTTGGTTAGGCTAGGTTATTTCAGCTTCTTAACCCCTTACAGCTGAAGCGATTTAGTACAGCTTCCCAGGAGGGATTTTGTTACCTTTATCTCTGTTTATTACAGTGCTGCTGTTCTGACTTCTCTCCTTCAAGTAGTGTCCCTATGGGTGCTCCACTTCACCTGCACATGCACCTCTTGAGTACTTGATTGGAGGCTTTCAGCTGGCAGTGTCCATTCGCCCCACACGTGCACCCTGAGCCTCTTTGTGCCAGACACTGAAGCTTTATAGGGGTGCATGGGCAACCCACCCTCAGTTCCTTCTCAACTGCCTTGGCCGGAAATGGAGCCTTAGTGTGTCCACCATGAGCATGCTTCACCCATTCTATTTTTCCTGAGTGTTAAGATATTTAGTGTAGTGGTTGTTCGTTGTGAGATTATTTAGATTGTATAGGTAGTGAGGGGATTGTTTGTTCTCTTCTCCCTTTTCCCTCTGGTAAACTTGTTTTCCTGTCAGGGCATGCCGGCTCGCTAGGCTTCAAACACTGCCTCTCCTGCTGAGAGACTGTATCTGTAAGAAACAGCCACTCTAAATGCATCCATTGCTTGGGGGAGTTCCACATCTCCCAGAAGTGCAAGATCTGCTTAGCCTTCAAGTGTAGGACAAGGAAGATCAAGCTAAGATGTTCATGATGGAACACTTCCTGTGACCAGAACTGGGTTAGGAGACATCCCTGTCCATTTGTCCCCAGACAGATTCAGAGCCTCTTCTACCTCATGGCAGGCTTTCCCTAAGGAAGGGAAGACTTTGGAGGCTTATGGGAAGACTCCCCAAAAGAGGAACATGGAGACTCACATCAAAGAGCCCGCTCCAAAAAGGACCAGGTCCTGGACCAGGTCTGTGGTCTCAGAGAGTACTGTTGAGACCAAGGACTCCTCCACTGGTACTCCTCCAAGGAGAAGACATGGCTCTGTTAGGGCCTGGTACCTTCTACCAGCAAAGAGAGCAAGCGTAGGGCATGTTGAGTTTGGCCCAGCCATTGGTACCTATGTGTCCAGCCCAGCTTTCAGTAATGATGCAGCCTGTCCAACTGCCAGTACCAGTGCATTTGGCATCTTCAGCACTGAAGAAACAATAATGCCTCATCTTCAGCTGAGATGCATTCATTCTTGGAACAGTTGGCTTCAGCGACAGTGGCCTCAGCCACCATGTTGGTACAGGATTCCTTCTTGGCACCTCAGGAATTCTGATACTCTAAGAATCTTTAGGTATCAAATGAACCAGAGTCTCTGCTTTTTGTGGTACCGAGCACCTTTCCGTATCAAGACCCCGGTCTCCGGGTTACTGTCCTCCATCACCATAAGAGACTCATCCATTTTCAGCGGGTGCCCCGAAGTGGGATGATGTGGAGGATGAAGAAGACGCTCAATCGATCCCCTCTGTTTCAGTGAGGGATTCACCAACTTACCCCTTCAGGAAACCCTTTCCGGCGAGTCAGAAAGAGGATAGTACTGATCACCAACGGTGAAAAAACCAACCCTGTATGGCACCTTCCCTTCCATATGGACCACAGTGACCGTATTGGGACTGCTGGGTGGCCTATCAACAACAGTTTGCCAAACCACCAGTACCATCTCATAGGGAATTCAAGGTTTCGCACCTCCCCCTCGCCAGCCAGCCCCCACATTGAAGACATTTGAGGAACAGAAGGCTAGGGCAGATGAGGCCACCCCTGAAAGTGCCATCTCATCTTCATTGCTGGATGAGGCAGTCATGCCTCCCTCACCTTCTATGGCTGATGACTTTCCACTCCAACCCCTCCAAAAAAAGTAAACAGAGAACTGGAGGTTGTATTTTAGATTGGAGAGGGAAAATGACAGGGAGCTAGCCAGAGACAGTGTTGCAGTGGTCAGAGGCATGCAGAGGCAACTCCTGGAGACAATACAGAAAGAGAATGCTCTGCTGTGGTGCATGCTACAAGCTGGCACACAGACAATACAGTGCCCTTAACCATGTTCTGCAGCCCTGGACAATACAGGGTACAGAACACCAGCATATGTTCCCCCACAGCAATTGTACCCCCCTGCCATTCCCCTCCCTGGCCCAAACTCAGGGAAGTGAGGACAATTGCACTTGGGAGCCCAGCTCTTTTGAGTCATCTAATGCTCCTGCTACACCTCAGGCAACACTGGAAGAGAGAAGAAGCAGCAGAGGCAAGGCATATTCTCGCCTGTGAATTGGAGCCCCGCTCTTAATCCCCCCATTGCTGTGTGCTGCTCTCCACTGCACTGTGTCACTTTAAAGCTGTGTTTCTTTGTTGTTTTAATTAAAAGCTTTATGTTATTTCTGGTTGCTAAATACTAATAATAAAAAATGTTAAAATTAATTCATAGAGAATCTGCAATACATAATACAGAGAAAATCTCTAAATTTTGCATAAGTTGTATATTTTTATGAAAGTGTAAAGGCGCGCACACAATAAAATGAGGATTGCCAAATGTGCAACTTCTGCCACCCATAAAAGAGACTGCAATGCATGCAATCCATTCTTCTCCTTCCCCCACCCCTGCCCCCAGCATAACAGCTGCATATTTTCAGGCCTGAGACTAAAGATAAGAGCAATAGGCATCCCATTGCCCTGATGTTTCATTTTCTAATGTATGCCTTGCTGTCTGCTCAAACTGGTGAGCCTGTCTTTGCATCTAGCATCCCACCCCTTGTTAAGGCTTTCTCCCTTATGCTCATATTGTGCAAAATATGGCATGCAGTTAGGCAAGTTGTTTTCTGCAACTTTCAACCTAGCCCATAAACAGCACCACTTTCCTTTCAGGTGGCCAAATACACATTCCACTGTCATCTGCAGATACTGAGGCAATAGTTAAACAGTTCCTTCTTTCTGTCCAAGTGGCCTCTGAGTGGCTTCGTTATCCAGGGAATCAGAGGTTGTCATGTTTCCCAGGATAACCAGAGCAATGTCCATACCATTAAAGTCCATAGTGATCCTGGGGCAATAGTCTCCTTTATTCATTAAGGTAAATAGGGAGAGTTTCAAAAGAAATTGTATTCATGGACTTTTCCAGAGGCCTCTGCATTTATATTTGTGAACCTGCCATGGTGGTCACGCAGGCCTTGGAGAACCATGGAGAAATACTCCTTTCTGTTTATAAGCAGTGTGGGCTGATGGGGGAGCCAGCCAACCCCCCCACGCCCCACCCCCTTACCATGCCGCTCAGAGCACCAGGACTGGCATCCATGCCTCCTCGCCGGAGCCAGCCATGCTGCCGCACAGTCTGGAGCACTGGGGCAGGCTGATGGTTCTCGCAATCACACTGCCCAGCAGGAGCTCGCAGCCCCACCTCCCAGAGCACTGGTGGTACAGTGAGCTGAGGCTGCAGGGGATGGGAGACAGCGGGGGAGGGGATGGGGACTAGCCTCCCCAGCTGGGAGCTCAAGGGTCAGGCAAGACGGTCCCGTGGTTTGCCCACCTCTGCGATAGGCACATGAGTCCTATCTGTTGCCTCAGTACAGTTTTGTGAACCACATGAATGCAAAGCCATCAGTAATCTCCTAAGCATTACCGAACTTTATAACCAGTGCAACAGTACCTTAGGCATGGCATCACACGCCTGCATAACAATGGCCTCAACAGTTGGTCTCCCTATGCCAAATTGGTTGACTATGGACTGGTAACGTTCAGGGGTGGCCAACCTCCAGACAGAAACGGTGACCCACTTCTCAACAGCTATGGAGAGCTGAAAGTTGGTATGCTGCTGCTGCAGCTCCAGAGCAGTTCAGCACCTATCTCAAAAAAGGTTGCCTTCACCATCCTGAAATTCTCCCACCACTGCTGGTCATCCCAGATCTGGAGAATGATCCTTTTCCACCAATCGACTCTGGTTTCCTGAACCCAGAAATGGTGCTGCTCTGTGTGAAACTACTCCAGGAACAGCTCCTGTAGTAGCAGTTCCTCAGTATCTCCTTCATCCTCCTTTTTCCACTGCTGCTGCTGCTGCTGCTGCAGCCACATCATCTGTTTGGTAGTGTGGCAGGTTAAGTCCCGAGCCAAGTCCACTCAGCTCTGAGACCACAAATAAAGTCAAACAGTCTCTGTGTATTCACAGTTGCCAACATAGCACCATGGTGCATTGTCGGGTCCATGCTGGCTTACAGCAATTTGAAACTGGCACTAGTCTGCCCAGAAAGAGAAGAAGGAAGGGATGGAGAGAGCAGAATTATAGGATTTTTTAAATTTGATGCCAAGTCCCAGAATTCCACTGGCTTCTGCCTGGCTTCCACTATGCATTTGCAATGCACAATGAGAGCAATTACACACTGCTTAGTAGTGAAGCTGAGGTTAGTATACAACAGGGATCAGCAGCCTTTCAGCAGTGGTGTGCCAAGTCTTCATTTATTCGTTCTAATTTAAGGTTTTGCGTGCCAGTAATACTTTTAAACGTTTTTAGAAGGTCTCTTTCTATAAGTCTATAATATATAATTAAAGTATTGTTCATATGTAAAGTAAATAAGATTTTTAAAACATTTAAGAAGCTTCATTTAAAATTAAACTGCAGAGCCCCCCAGACTAGTGGCCAGAATCCAGGCAGTGTGAGTGCCACTGAAAATCAGCTTGTGTGCTGCCTTTGGCACATGTGCTATAGGTTGCCTGCCCCTGGTATACAACAAGACCCTACCACATGTATGCAATGATGTGAATTGAAAGAGGGCATAGCCATCCCATATGCACACTATTGGTATGGCTTACATAGTGCATGTCAACTTTGTATGAAATAAACCCCCTATGCAGAGAAGGCCTCAGAGTGCTTTTGTAAAAAAAACAAATAACATAACCTCTCTCAGCATAGCTTTGGGCCTTGTGTCTTATTGACTGCATCAAAAAACGAAAAGTCCTCTTTTAGTTCTTATCAAAGGGGCTTTTGATCCTCTCTTCCTTGGGAATGTGCATAGAAGCTTTTATCTGGGTACAAGATTGTCATCATTCATGGCATCTAAGGAGATTCTGCCAATAGTTTGTTCTCCTTAAGGTCCGCAGGTTAACTTCTTTCAGAAATGTAGCCATCCTTAGTTACTCCACTTCTCTCTGGAGAATCTTACTTTTAGGGAGGAGGAGGCTAAGTAAGAAGACATGAAGGGTGGGGATTTTCAAAAGCTCTCAGTGTTCCTCTAACTTCGAGGCAACTGAGTCAATGCAGAGCAGTTTTGAAAATCCCATCACGGTTCTTTTGGAGGACATGGGTCATGTTGCTACAGTCAGCTACTAACCCTGGAGCTGTCAACATCAGTTTGAAGACTGAGTGCAGAATTGACAAAGCACTTTCACGTTATCTTACTGGATTTAAAGAAATGGTTGATTCTGATGAGGTTGAAACACTATAAACAGTTTGTAATTTTCACGTTTCCATTACAGAGTTTTGGCAGATCAGTGAAGGTGGCAATGTATGCGCCAAATGAGCCTGTCCTTGACTATAACATGGTGATTATCTTTGTAATGGCTGTGGGCACTGTTGCAATTGGAGGCTATTGGGCAGGAAGCAGGGATGTGAAAAAGTAAGTAGAGCAAATTGACTGCCATGCTGTGCAGATATTCTTGAGTTCAGTTATGGTTCAAAGAATGCTTAGCAAACATGATTCAGAGAAGCCCAAAGCAGCACTCCTCCAGCTGTTGGGGTGGCTGTGCTTGTGTGTCTGAAATGGGAAAACACTAAAGTGATAAATATATGTATGAGCAAGCCTAACAATGACCTTTGGAGTTACTTCAGTATAATTTGAATTTACGGTATTTTGGTGTCTCAGTTTACAAGGAAAAAATTTGGAGCATGTTTTAAAAATATTAAAAAGAAGAATCCAGCTGAAATGTTAGTCTTCCTATCTAGGCCTCTGTGAGGGCTCCTTTAGGCTTTTCTTGGTGTTTTTCAGTTCATAGAAGATATTTTAGATGACTTTTTTTTCTTACTAGTATAATTTCATTTAGAGAGAGATTTATTTATCGACCTAATAATAATTTTAGTGCAAGAAATACAAAAAATATTTTTAATCAAATGTTGACTAAAATGTGAATGTTTTGCAGCGTGTTGAGCATCTCTTCATATTTTTAAATATTAAATATTTAATTTTTTAAACACTATGTTCATTGAGACCCTTTCCTGAAATTTTACATATTCCCTTTCCTAAGAAGAAAAAGTTGTTCTCCATTGACTTCAGTGGGGCTTCATGCAGGCCCAGGTGTCGTCCCATTCTCATCATCTTCCTCCCTTGCCTCATCTTCCTGTGCCGTGCACCATGAAGAATTAGAGCCTTTGTCTGTTCACTGCAGGATCTGATTATAGACATGCTGCTCTCTTTCAGGCGATACATGAAGCACAAACGAGATGATGGGGCAGAAAAACATGATGATGAAACAGTTGATGTCACTCCCATCATGATCTGTGTATTTGTGGTGATGTGCTGCTCTATGCTGGTCCTTCTTTATTTCTTCTATGACCACTTAGGTGCTTTTTTAATTATATTTCTATAAAATTGTCTTATTTTACACTGTCAGACTATTATCCTTTAAAGTGCATGCCTAGTTTGAAAAGTGATTGTAAAAATGGCTACCAATTCATAAACAGGTTAGATTCATTTGTTTGTTTAGAGTCTCATCTATTTATTCCAGTGACAGACATGCTTTTTACTACTTCTGGTATCTCTGAAGGACTTCCACATTTCTTTAGCGGTGAACTGGACGTGGTGGATTCCCCATTGCTTGAAGTTTTTATTCAAGGTTCCAAAATATCTGCTTTAGCTTAACCATGAGTTCTAGGCTTGATGCATGTATTGCTGGTGTTATGGAAGCATTCAGACTAGAGGATCATAATGGTCCTTTTTGGCCTTAAAATCTATGAATCCCCACTTAGATGTGGAATTCAATGCCCTATGCTCTTGGTCTTGTCTGGAGAAGTCTGTGTAATAGAATTGTATAATCTGATTTCTGTTAGTTATTTTAATGTTATTAAAACATGGAAAGTAGCATCAGATTTTATACATAATACACTTATCATGTAATTCAGAAAGTTACTTTTAAATTATATGATCAGTTCAGAAAGGGACCTGGAAATGTAGCTTGAAGGTTTAATGCACTGAAATGAGTTCCAGCTAATAACCATTAAAGGCTTTATAGAGCAATATGTTTTTATGCCCCATCTTTATGTAAGGAATGGAATAAGAAAATCCTGTTATATCAACATATTAATAAAACTGATTAACAAAACCCACACAGTGACCAAGTGAATATGTGACCAGTAAAGTGGTAAATAGCTGTCCATTTTTTGGTATAATTTAATGACAGACAGCTGAGTATTTGCAAGATACAGCTTATCTATTAATAACTGCATGCAACAAAGTCTATTGCATAAGAGCAATGGGCAACTAACAGAAGATGAGCTAGATAGACTTCAACAATATTTGAGTAGTAAGAGACCTTGGATGCAAACAGTAATACTTCAGAATCCCCTTGGAAGTTTAACCTTTTATCTATAGAACTGTAAACAACCTCTTCCCTGCCTCACCACTGGCTGTTGTGTTGCATGAACAAGTAACTTTTCATTTACCTGAGTAATCTCACTAGATAGCAATGATGGCTTTTAATACACTTTTTAATATGGTTTTCTTTTCTGGAGATATGGAGAGCCACATGGTTGAGATGTGAGGGACAGTATCTGGTATCCTACCATCACTTATTTATTTTACTCTTTCAGTCTACGTTATTATAGGGATTTTCTGCCTGGCTGCCTCCATTGGTCTCTACAGTTGTCTGTCTCCCTTTGTAAGAAGATTCCCATTGGGGAAGTGCAGGTATTTGACCATTTGCATACTTTTTAAAGTAAAAAATGTGTTTCATGAAGTCTTAGAGTATGTGATGCTTCCCTTGGGTGTTAGGTCAGAGTTAGACTTGGATTGTTGCTGCAAAATTAAAAATGTTAAACTGAAAAGGGGTAATTGTGCCAAAAGTCAGGAGCCGGTATGAGTGGTTGTTTTCCAGTATGTCTATATGTTGTTCAAAACTTTACCTAAAGTACCTTTGATATTCCCTTTGTCTGTTAATGTTTACATGGTATCTTTTCCACTTTCAGAATCCCTGACAACAACTTGCCATATTTTCACAAGCGTCCGCAGGTCCGGATGTTGCTTCTGGCTGTGTTTTGTATCTCTATTAGTGTGGTTTGGGGAGTCTTCAGAAATGAAGATCAGTAAGTCCAGGCTTTACTTTCCACACTGAGTCACTGTAATACTGAATACTTTGTGTTGTCCAAGAGAACAAGTTAACAGACCCCCTCAAAAGCCTGTGTTGATACTGCTCCAGAATTCAGGAAGGGAGGAGAGGCTGCAGAATTTAGGCAGGTAGAAATTGTCAACCACATCTCCAGGAACTGAGTACTTCATCTCTGCACTGTATTCTGAGCCCACAGACCCATGGTTCATAAAGCTGTACCTGCTATCAAAGCTAGATTTTCATAGGCACAGCACATTGTGCTGCCACTGGGGTCCTGGGTGGTCTTACACTTTGCAGGGCTTCAGCCTTCCAGAATGGGAATGGAAATTAGGCCATGAGTTCCACTGCTGGGTGGATCCTCCTCCTCCAGTCTCAGTGCTGCACAGGGATATAGGACTGGCCCATGATTTGGATATGTGGCTCCAGGTGTTTGTTCAGAATGGTTCATCTGGGCTATTGTTAAAACCATTACTCATTTGGTCTAGATCACTTAATTACTAATTCTCCTTCGAGTTCTTGTCCGTATGCATGTTCCACTAACTGTGCACATGTGCCTCATGCACTCAAGTTCAGAGTCTTTTGGCCAGCAGTATCTGTATGTTAGAACTCTGCAGTGGGACTGGGATCCCACGGGTCCCACAGGACCCACTGCCATAATAGTGGGAGCGAGTAAAATGTATTTTTTTGTGGGCGGGTTTGGGTGGGCAAAAAAACCAAACTGCTGTAATTTGTGGGAAAACGCCAAATCTCTCGTCAGTTTACTGTAAAAATTGTGTCTGAATTCCATTTACATATATATATATATATATTAACCAACTGTTGGGGGGTTATATTTGGGGTTTTTTTGAAGTAACGTGGGGGAATATCTCTCTCTCTTGCTGGATTTGCAGGATCTAAGGTCTTTGCAGGTGGGAACAGCATAAAAATGCAAGAACAATGCAGGAATGGCTGGGAGTGGGTATTGCAGGGTGGGATGGGAATGAGATTAGGGGCTTGTACTAGCCAAGATGGACAGGGATGGTGTCTCTAGCCTCTGTCTGCCAGAAGCTGGGAATGGGCGCCACGGGACGGATCACTTGATGATTACCTGTTCTGTTCATTCCCTCTGAAGCACCTGGCATTGACCACTGTCAGAAGACAGGATACTGGGCTAGATGGACCTTTGGTCTGACCAAGTATGGCCGTTCTTATGTTATGTTCTAATAGCGTGCTGTAACATTTTTGTATTTTTATGTCTGATTTTGTAAGTAGTTTTTAAGTGAGGTTAAACTTGGAGTACATAAGACAAATCATACTCCTGAAAGGGGTTCAGTAGTATAGAAAGATTGAGAGCCACTTAGTTAAAGCACTGCAGACCTTTATGGGTATCTCTACACAGCAACTAGACACTTGCAGAAGGCCTGTGCCAGCCAACTCGGGTTCCCCAGGCTCGGGCTGCAGATCTGTTTCATTGCTATGTAGATTTCTGGGCTAGGGACACATGGTTGGTTTTTTTCCCCAAAGTAAAATTATTCTTGGCTACCTAGAAATTTGGAACAGTAACTGAACTGATATGATCAGATAAAATGAAAATATTTGACTCTCTGTAAGAATATAAGCTTTTACAGCATGCAGAGGAGCCAAGATAAGACCCAGTGTAACTTACCTAAATACAGATTGCTGTAGATAACAGTTCCTGTTCTTTTAATAGTGGCAAACTTTTGAGCAGTTCATTTTAAATTATCCCAGTTAGTACATACAGCTGAACCAAACACCCCATAGTCTCTCCCTACTTCTCAGCAAATAGCAGATTGTTGTGATGAGGTCTCATGTTACTAAGAATTCAGTACTGAAGCACATTTATTGGTATTACTGCAAATAAATAAAGCTAAATTGTATCTGCCAAAATAAATGAACAAAGTACGTTTTATAATACAATGTCCTTTTTATTCTCATGTTTGTTACTTCCGTGCTAATCCACAATAGGTCTGCAGGTAAAGTTGCAAAATTGAATTTGGATTAAATACACGCAGAAATATGAAAGATTTTCCTAGATTGTATCAATATAAATACATGAAATACCCCAACTTGACATTAGAAATGCATTTTAAATACATAGTATGATGTAATAGCTCACTTTATAAATTATAATTTCTCTTCAGTAGCACTGCAAACAGTAATAACTTTCACAAACACACTAATTTATTGAAAAGATCACAGTGATTAAAAACTGTGTACTGGCAATGAATGTTTAATAGTCTTTCTCAGTCTGTTTTGATATCCAGGTTCTAGGCTGTTGACAGAAAGTGGAGTAGGGGTATGTGGGTAGAAGACAACTAGGGCCGCTCTAGGCACCAGCATTCCAAGTATGTGTTTGGGGCGGCCCTTTTCAAGGGGCAGCATTCCGGCTCTTTCGAGGTGGCACTTTTCAAGGGGCAGCAGTCCAGCCCCACCCTTTTTTTCTTTTTTGCTTGGGGCGGCAAAAAACCTGGAGGCAGCCCTGAGGACAACTACAGAAGTTAATTAGTTTTCATAGATTTAATTGGCATGCACAAAATGCACAGTGTCTACTACAGTTTTCCTTATTGTCAGAACAGATAAGGCACTAGGTACTAAATTTTACAGTTTTTTAGCCTATTATAAAGGTTAATTCAAAAGAGAGAAAAAGACAACACTAATAATGTGTCTATGTAACATGCGTTCTTTGCCCAAACTGGTGGTAAGCAACTATTCCGAATGTGGTTGAGAGAGCCTGATTTGGATTGGCTCTTTTTGTGCCTCCTGCAGGAAGGTAACGTTCTTGTCTCTCTAGGTGGGCATGGGTTTTGCAAGATGCTCTAGGAATCGCCTTCTGCCTTTACATGCTGAAAACAATCCGCCTACCTACATTCAAGGTACGGAAACCGTGCAAGTGCCAAAATAAAGAACCTGCTCAGACATGGTGTATAAAAGGGCAGTTTTTGATTACACACATTGATTTGGAAACACATTTCTGGTTTTAACTTGTGCTGTGTGTGGATTGGGGCAAACGTGGACAAAGAAATTTGAGAAATCAAATGGCTTGACATTCAGTAGAGAGCTGGCCGCTAACAGAAAATAGCCTCTATCTGAAAGTACCAACTACTATCATATAAGTGTGAGGTAAGACTTTGGGAGAGGGGTGTCCATGCAGGACCAGGACAAACGGATAAGAACGAAATGTGCTTGTGCCCGCTCTACCATTGATGCAGTACTCCGCTTTAGATTCTTCCATAGCTTTCAGATTCATGCAGAGAAAAAGACACTTGAAGGGCCAGAGTATTCATATTGGATCTTGGACTGTCCAAGTGCATAAGTGGAGTAAGATTTGTACCTGTTGCAATTGCTAGATTATATTTCTAGACAGACATCTACAAATGTCTTGAATCTTGATGTCTGATCAGGATGACCCTTTCCAGAGCCCCCAGCATAGTTCTTTAGGCCTCGGACTGTTACACTTAGAAGAGCTTCTGAAGGAGAAAAGAAAAACAAACCCATCATTTCACGGTGCAGTCCCACATGAATGTTCTTTTAATTTTTGTAAAATTCATCATTAGAGCTTTCATTTGTCTATGAAGAGTTTGTTTCCATGATGCAGATTCCCTCGATGATATATCCCTGTTGTATTACTCCTTTTTGTATCCTGGCAACATTCTCATTGTTTGGACTACGTAAAAAACATACAGTAAGGGTGTGGAATGTGCTTTGGTTTTTATGGGTCCCACGTCTCTGAATTGGGTACTATCCCAGATCTTGACTTTCCTCTTCTTTTCAGTGGAATGTTTGTGTCCTCCAGCTGATCATTCTAGGTCTGACCCCTCCATCTCTTACTGTAAGTGGCTGCCATAGCAGATTTTCTCACTGGGCTAGGAAGATGGGCAACTTGACTGGGTGCAAACTACTGTCAGAGTCCCAGCACAGATTGGCCAGAATAGTGTTATAGCTACTGCTGTCTAGCAGAATCTGTCCCATAATTCCTAACAAATCAAAATTGCAGCATATTTAGACTTCATAGAGCAAGCATATTTCATGGCAGGAATTCTATTGGGAGGAAGTGTATAGTGTCATGTCTGAAGGATAACACAGTTATACATTGTATGCAGGGACATATGATATATTTGTGCAGAGTTGAATTCAGGGAAATACATGAGTATATTGAATACATCTTGTAAACTGAATACTCTTGAACTGCTAACTGTAAATTTATTTCCATTAGCTAGCACAGAATACATAAAATATTCACTGTAGCTCTCATTTTTCCCCCAGGGTTGCACCTTGCTCCTGATGGTTCTTTTTGTGTATGATGTGTTCTTTGTATTCATCACACCTTTTCTAACAAAGGTATGTACAATGTGTCTCCAGTACTTGCTGTTCAGAATAGACTGTAACCCAACAGCATATTTCTATGTGTGTTCTTAAATTATCCAGACATGCAAGTTTACAGTTTCCTCTCTTTTCTTTAGACAGGGCAGAGTATAATGGTGGAGGTGGCTGCAGGCCCGACTGACTCTGCCACTCATGAAAAGGTACTGTATGCATTTTGAAAATATGAGACTATCTACCAGCTATTAACCTATGAGGCTTTCAACTTCTGAAAGGTTCAGACCACAAAGAGCTGCTGAAATGGCCTGGCACTTCTAGTGCTGCTAGTTTCAAAAATATTTGGCGTGGAAATATAAAGCACTGCAGAGCTTCATGGGAATCCACAGCATTCTCAGAAGTAAAATTTTAAGTAACTTTCTTCAGTAGGTCCAATGTCGTCACATCTTGAATTGTAAGTTTTTAATGCAGGGAAATTTATATGCTACTGTATTTGCAAAGAACTGTGTAACCATAATAATATTTAATATTGTTAATATCTACCGAGGTAGGTGTATTTCTTCCATTTCCATGGTCAGAACAATATGCACGCTACCATGACATGAAAAAGCACAGTGTAGTAAGGGAGATATGGCTTTTGGTGTGCAGAGCAATGAGTGGCACAAGCTATTCATCACTTACGTAGTCCATTTAAATAAAAATCATTTAAGTTTAAAAAAAAAATCTTCAAACAGTACATGTTTTTTTCCAAGATTTTAAGAAAGTCACTGAACTGGTGGAAGTCATTGTCTAACCAGCTAGAATCAAAGTTTGTTGAAGTGCTCAGTTAACTTTTGGGAGGAATAGTCTTCTCTGAGGGGGCAGAAGAGTGTTTCCTCATTTTGGTTTATTCGACTAGTTCAATTTGATAACTAGTTAATTCAAAGCTGAGAAACCGAATGAGAGTTGAAAAAGTAGGAAAGCTTGTTTTCTTTTTCCCATCTATGAATCAAAATAAGATGTAAGACAATGAGATCTACTAATTCTAAAATCTTGAAGAGACATGGTGACCAGAAACAATCAGTTCACTTCACTAACTACAGATAATATTTCCTTTGTTTAATAAGAGTTAGTTTTAAATGCAAAACATGTTAAGGAAAAAAAAAAAGGTAAGTTTATATATCCAGCTCATTGGAGGTAGTTTTATTTAACTAGGTAAAATATATTTAAAATGCTTGGGTTTTGGATTTTTAATTGATTTTCAGTTTCCACACACATGCAGCTTGACACAAATTCCAAGTTTAAAAAAAAATCATCTAGCAAATAAGTGTATTATTCACCATTTTCTCGTATAATAATAAATGTAAAACTTAAGAATCTGAATAGATGAATGGGAAGCAATATAATTCTTAAATAAATGTATATAGCTACAATGTATCCTCCTGGTTAGCAAAAAATACCAAATTATACAAACCACCGAGAACCAGCTTTTCTTTAGGAAAATAATTACAAAATACAAATGTTCAGCAGGATTAAAATCAATGATTTTAAAGCGAGATTTTCTGCTTGGTGATTTTAATCAATCCGCCCTGTTCAAGGGAGCTCAGTAAAATAAAGAATAATGCTCAGATAATACTCACTCATATATGTAGGTTTCATATGTTTAAAGTCTGCATACCCAGTATGACAAGACAGACGTATTTGATACTGTCAGTACATGGGTGAAACCTTTCTACTTTATAAAACATGTCTTCTCTCATTTCCAAGCTCCCCATGGTCCTGAAGGTTCCAAGGCTGAACTTTTCACCGTTGGCTCTTTGTGACAGGCCTTTTTCCCTCCTAGGATTTGGAGACATCTTAGTTCCAGGTATTTCTGATTGTTTGCCTAAGTAATGTGATGCAAAGGGAAAAGTTCTTATTGACACGTCTCCCTTCTCCCTCAATTCCCATTCCCAAGTGGTAAATTTGACCTGACCTCTCCCAAGCTGGTGTATTCATAAACATACCCCTTTTTCCTTTGGCTCTGCTCTGTTTGCTTCTCTTAACAGACAAGTTAAATGAGAAGAATCTATATGAATTTGGTGTTATGATGAGACTTGTGCATGCAGGGAAGTCGAGAAATTTAAAGGGGTGCAGGCGGTGGTTGGCTTACGTCCTGAAACATGAGCATTTATACTCTTAAATTTTGCATCCTAGCTAATGTAACTGGATGTTTTTATTAACCATATAAATAGCTGATATTTTAATTGTGCTAACTTTTAGCCTTAATGATCTCTTGTTTCATTGGGTACACAGGATAAATGTGTTGTGTGTTTTTTGTTTTGTTTTGTTTTAATCCTCTTACAGTTTTAAATTTGTGGCCTTTCAGTTTCATTGATCTGAAATTTCTGCTGTTCTTAATTCAAAATTGTTAGGGTTTTTTTTCCATTTCACCAAAATTGATACACTCATTTTTTAATAAACTTAAAAAAAAAAGTATACATTATTATTATCCTATAAGAAATTTTGCACATACATAACAGTGAGAGAAGATAGTAATATCACAACTGGCTTGTCTAATTGATCTTGCTGGGATCTAAGTAGTAAGCTGAGTTTCAAGAAAATTAGTACAACAGGTATGTGGGTGAGGTAATATCTTTTTTTGGACCAACTTCTGTTGGTTGAGGGAATCAAGTTTTGAGCTTGTCTCTCTCACCAATAGAAGCTGGTCCAGTACAAGATATTACCACACCCACCTTCTCTCGCTAATATCCGGGACCTACAATGGAGATGAGCATTAATGAGGAAAATTTCATATGCACATTCTGAACTCTGCTATTCATATTTTGATTATTAATTGGAGATGTTGTCAAGTCCGCTTACTTTGGACTGAAGAAAATTTGAGTTGTTAATAATTTGGGCTGCCCTGTACGGTAATATGGCCCAGATCTTGAACTGAGCCTTAAGGACACAGATATAAGCCATAAATTACCACTATATGCACTAGTATAGAAATCTACAGTGCAAAGGGCACAAGTTATGTTTGCTGTCACTGTTAATGCTGCTTGTATGCAGTTCTTTATGTTGCATATGGACTGTCTGTTGTTTACTGACAGATGTCAAGTTTCTTATTCAATAGTTTATGTAGAAGTGCATATCTTCTGTTCCATGAGTTGTGCATTCTCATGAGTCATATCAGAATGGTAGAGCACAGCTTATTAGGCAGGAAATTTAACACAGTGGTGGGCCATCTTATAAACACCTTGATAGGGCACTACGTTCCATGCATCTTACAATTAGTGTGTATGTGTTTTAAAAACTGTTCAACTTTTCTTTACTTCCCTAGGCTTACTGGTAGCCTACTGCCATAGGTTTGATATTCAGGTGCAGTCCTCCAGAGTCTATTTTGTAGCCTGCACTATAGGTATGTATGACCCTGGTATTTCTACACAGCAGGTAGTGCAGTCCCTGGAAAAGCAAAGCCAGAGCTCTCATATTATGTAGCTTGCTTTTCAACTCTTTATCTTGCTTTCAACAATCAAGCAGTGAAGCAGTTTAAAATAAATAAAAACTGTACTACTTTTGAGGTTGGACCTTTGAACCCTAGCTCGTCTAGCTTAACACATGTCTGTCCAAACTAGAGAGTAAGCCCTTTGTTATGATTTACACCCTCACCAGAACCCTTTGGTTGAATTACAGTGGTTTTATGTGTGCTTGGGATACACTTATTCTTTCTTATCATTGTAATTTTCTTGTTAGTGAACCTTTCAAATTGCATTTATTACATGAGAGAATTCAAGTTTAGTGCTTGTCTTCTTGACTTCAATCTTAAACTGTGTGCCTGCAAAAAATCTGTAATTGACCTCTGTTAAATTAGATTAAATTAAATTGTAGAGATGGTAGTGTCTTCATAGATAATACTAGCTTTTTTTTAAAGGTCTGATTTTTTTTGATTTTTTTTTTTGACAACACTGAGAGCCGGTCTACACTAGAAGTGCTACATCAGCGCTGTACTGCATCTTGTAAAGATGCTCTATGCTGATGGGAAAGCACTTTCCCATCAGCATAATTACACCACCTCCACGAGAGACAGAAGCTATGTTGGTGTGGACAGCGCTTAAGTCGCTGTAACTTGCATTGCTCAGGGGGGTGTCTTTTTCACACTCCAAGCGATGTAAGTTGGATCGTCAGTCGGTAGTCTAGACCTGCCCTCAGTTGATTGACTAACCCAGTGAGCTGCAACTTATCCTTTGTGGTTCTGTGCTAATGGAGGGGGAAGAAAGTTTCTTCAAATTTGAGATAGAGATAAGGCATTTTAAAAAGATGATCTGAAAAATTAGGAGGTTCAATTTCAGGAAAGGTTGTGAATGAATTTTCCACCTCCTAATTTGATAAAACTTTGCCTCAAAGCTCAATTTTTTATTTTGCCCTGCATGGGGAGTGATGTCTGACACTTTTGGGAGGCTGTTGGGTTGGTTGACTTTTGGCTTTATTCAGTATATTTAATCTAACCTTAATAACTAATAACTGATGACATCGAGAAAGCTGAGGTGCTTAATGCTTATTTTGCTTCAGTTTTGACTAAAAAGGTTCATGATGACTAGATACTCAACAAAATTAACAATCAGCGGAAGGAATGCAAGCCAAAACTGGGAAAGAACAAGTTAAACAATATTTAGATAAGTTAGATATATTCATGTCTTTGGAGGATAGATTATTATTCAAAATGATCTGGACAAACTGGATAAATGGTCTGAAGTCAATAGGATGAAATTCAAAAAGGACAAATGCAAAGTACTCCACTTAGGAAGGAACAATCAGTTGCACACATACAAAATGGGAAATGACTGCCTAGGAAGGAGTACTGTGAAAAGGGATCTGGGGGCAATAGTGGACCACAAGCTAAATATGATTCAACAGTGTAACACTGTTGCAAAAAAAGCAAACATCATCCTGGGATGTATTAGCAGAAATGTTGTAAGCAAGACATGAGAAGTAATTCTTCCACTCTACTATGTGCCGATTAGGCCTCAACTGGAGTATTGTGTCCAGTTCTGGGTGCCACATTTCAGGAAAGATGTGGACAAATTGGAGAAAGTCCAGAGAAGAGCAACAAAAATGATTAAAGTCTAGAAAACATGACCTGTGAGGGAAGATTGAAAAAATTGAGCTTGTTTGGTCTAGAAAAGAAAAGACTGAGAGGGGACATGATAAGTTTTCAAGTACCTGAAAGGTTGTTACAAGGAGGAGGGAGAAAAATTATTGTTCTTAACTTCTGAGGATAAGACAAGAAGCAATGGGCTTAAATTGCAACAAGAGAGATTTAGGTTGGACATTAGGAAAAACTTCGAAACTGTCAGGGTGGTTAAGCACTGGAATAAATTGCCAAGGAAGGTTGTGGAATCTCCATCACTGGAGATTTTTAAGAGCAGATTATACAGACACCTGTCAAGGATGGTCTAGATAATACTCAGTCCTGCCTTGAGTGCAGGGAACTGGACTAGATGACATCTCAAGGTCCCTTCCAGTTCTCTGATTTTATGTCAGCAGATTCTGATGAAATTCATCCTCTGGTACTTAAGGAACTAGTTGAAGCAGTCTTGGAGCTGTTAGCAATTATCTTGAGTACTCCTGGAGGATGGGAAAAGTTCCGAAAGATTGGAGATGGGCAAACATAGTATCTGTCTTTAAAAGGGGGAACAAGGACGAACCGTGGAATTATAGACCAGGCAGCCTGACTTCAACACTTGGAAAGATACTGGAGCAAATTATTAAACAATCCGTTTGTAAGGGTAATAGGGTTATAAGGAATAGTCAGCACAGATTTGTCAAGAACAAATAATGCCAAACCAACTTAATTTCCTTCTTTGATAGGATTACTGACCTAGTGGATATGGAGGAAGTAGTAGTGATGTACCTTGATTTTATAAGTTTGACATTGTTCCGCATGACATTCTCATAAGCATAGTCTTTACATGAAATTACTATAAGTTATCGATAGTTTTCTGGCAAATTGGGAGGGTACATCTGGTAGGGTCCTGCAGGGATTGGTCCTGGGTGCAGTGCTGTTCAGTAGTTTCATTAATGCTTGGATAATGGTGTAAAGAGTATGCTTATAAAATCTGCAGATTACACTGAGCTGGGAGGGGTTGCAAGCACTTTGGAGGACAGGTTCAAAATTCAAAATGATCTTGACAAATTGGAGAATTGGTCTAAATTCAACACGATGAAATTCAGTAAAAACAAGTGCAAAGTACATCACTTAGGAAGGAAAAATCAAATGCACAACTATAAAATGGGAATAACTGTCTAGGTGGTAGTACTGCTGAAAAGGATCAGGAGGTTATAGTGGATCACAAACTGAATTTCAGTCATCAATGTGATCCAGCTATAAAAAAGGCTAATATGATTCTGGAGTGCATTAACAGGAGTGTCGTATGTAAGACACTGGAGGCAATTGTCCCACTGTACTCAACACTGGTAAGATCCCAGCTGGAATGCTGTGTGTAGTTCTGGGCACCACAATTTAGGAAAGTTCTTCTTTGAGAGATGTCCCTGTGGGCGCCTTTGCTTGGAGATTTTTACAGCAGTACTCACACTTGTCACACATGCACAGAGTGTAATAGTACGTGTTCGCGACTGGTCAGTTCCTTCTCTACTGTCCCCGGCCTGAGACAGAGCTCAGCAGACTTCTTAGAGAATTTCTTCTCTCCCTTGTTCAACTTGTTTTCCCTCTTAGTTTAGCTTACCTGTAATAGTTAGGTACCTTTTTCCCTTCTCTCTCTTCTCTTTAAAAAAAACAAACATTTTTGTTCCTGTCAGCACAGCCGCTTCCAAGATGCTGGCTCTCCAAGGTTTAAGCACTGCTCTAACTGTAATGATGCCATCTCTCTTGCAGATGGCCATTCTAAATGTATTAAATGTTTGGGGGAGTCCCACATCCCCCAAAAGTGTGCCCACTGCAGCAAGTTGAAATCCAGGGCACGCAAAGACAGGGAGCTGTGGCTAAACTGCTCCTGCTGCAAAAATCTCTCGGACCAGCCTCAGACCCAGGCCCTGACTCTGCTGTACACCGCAGCCTCTCTGCTTTAGAGACAAAAGAAAATTTCGAAACAACATCATCAGTCTCTCTCATCCACAAAGGGTATTCACAGGGACAAGACTTCTCCAGGGACTGCTTCCCTCCCCCACTCCCCCGGCTTAGTATCTTTGATGTGCCAGGCTCCTCTGGCATCATGTGAAACCCGCCTGTGGCTTTGGCAGTCACACAAACCTCCAGTGCGAAGGCTTCAGGCTTTCAGTTGCCTGCCTCTCACATGGCATTGTTCAGCACCACAGTGGAAGCGGTGCTGACTCATACTAGCCTGCTTGACCCCCTGCAGGCTCCTCTCACTCTCCCGGCACTATCAGCCTTTGAACTATCCAGCAATGACAGAGCGCTGGGGACTCTGGTGCAGAGGAATCCCTACACCTACTTCTCTCTGGACCGTCAGGCATGGTCCGCACAGTTTTCCTCCAGTGATGAGGAATTGGCTGCAGGGAGAATTTTCACCTTATCAGAGCCCCTGTCCATAGACCCCAGTCAAGAGAGGTCATAGAAAAGCTGCCTCGTCTTACTCCGAGGGTCCTGCCCCATGGTGCGTTAACCCTGGATGACGCCACCTATGCCCTTCCCACCACAGTGGCAATATTGGACTCCATGGGCTCCTTATACTCGGGACCACACTCGTTATAGCAATGCAGCCAGGCATGAGGCCTGCTCGATACCATCAGCTGACAATCCTGCCACTGACTCCAGACACCAGGCAACCCTGTCACAAGAGCAAGCATGGCCTGCCTCTAACCCGGTAGACCCAGGTGTTCCACCTGATGAAGCATTGCTTCCTCCTCCTTCTCCTCCTCCGATATCTTTGGGCGACTTCTCAAAATTTCAAGACCTGTTTAAAAGAGCTGCCAGTGAGCTATGAATTAACCCAGAGGAAGTTCCTGAGCAGCAGCATGAGCTAACTGACATCCTGCAGCCCTCTTCTTCTAGAATTGCATTACCTATCAATGCAGCCCTTTTAGAACCTGCCAAGGCCATTTGGCAAACCTCAGCTGCAAGCCTGCCTACCTATAAGAGAGAAGACTGAAAGTACTTTATTCCTTCCAAAGGCTCAGAATTCCTTTTCACTCACCCAGCACCAAACTCGCTGGTGGTAGATGCAGTTAACCAAAAGAACAAACACCAATTTCCCCATTCCACTCCCTTCGATAAGGACAGTAAGCGAGTAGATTTGCTCGGGTGTAAAGTATATGCTTCTTCCATGTTGTAGTTTCGCATTGCTAATTATATAGCTGTTCTAGCAAAGTACAACCACAAAAATTACAATAAATTCATGGACTTAATTGATCATATTCCAGACGAAAAGAAACAGTTTACAGTCATAGTTTCCGAGGGACAAATCATCTCCCACATTGCTCTTCAAGCTGCCCTTGATGTGGCCAATACAGCAGCATGGTCCACTGCCACAGCAGTTGTGATGCGCCGAGGGTCATGGCTCTCATCGTCGTCTTTTCTCCGGGAGGTCCAGAGTACCACTGAGGATCTCCCCTTCGACGGTGACAAACTATTCGCCTCCACCACAAATGACGTACTCCACTCCATGAAGGACTCCAGGGCAACTCTGGTCTTTAGGAATTCAAACCTCTGTGACCAGAAGATGACAATATAGATACCAGCCTTACCAGCAACAATGCTACCCCACATACACCCAGCAATTCCATAGATCTCATGAGCAACAGCAATGCCAGAGATCCAGATACCAACGCCGCCGTCCCAACTCCTCGGCAGCATCTCAACCTCCTCTGACCAATAAGCAAATTTGAAGACTTGGTTGAGGGTATAGAAAACAATATTCCCACTTCAGAGCTTACACTGCCTGCCCCTATTTTTGGTCACTGCCTACACCCATTCTCCCATCAATGGTGCAATATTACCACCATCAAGTGGGCTTTAGAGGTCCTCACAGTTGGTTATTCTATCCCTTTCCTCTCCCCGCCTCCCTCCCACCCACCCTCCCCATCCCTCTTCAGGGACCCCTCTCAC
Organism: Gopherus flavomarginatus; assembly: GCF_025201925.1. Classification (NCBI taxonomy): domain Eukaryota; kingdom Metazoa; phylum Chordata; order Testudines; family Testudinidae; genus Gopherus; species Gopherus flavomarginatus. The sequence goes on along the minus strand of NC_066640.1, from coordinate 1,142,592 downwards.
AAGCAACTGTTCCTCCAAGAAGTACAACATCTCCTTCAATTTGGAGCAGTGGAAATCGTTCCCAAACAGCACAGAGGGAAAAGTTTCTACTCCCGTTACTTCTTAACAGAAAAGAAAACCAGGGGATGCCGACCAGTCCTCGACCTCAGGCAGCTAAACAAATTTATCAAAAAGCAAAACTTCAAAATGGGATTACCCTCACCACTGTAATCTCAGTGGTGGAGCAGGGCGATTGATTTTCAGCCCTCAACCTACAGGACGCTTATTTTCATGTGACTATTCACCCAGCCCACAGACGTTTTCTTTGTTTTACCCTTGGTTCGACACATTTTCAATATGGAGTGTTGCACTTCCGTCTATCTATTCCCCCCCCCCCCGAGTTTTCTCCAAACTTCTAGCTGAGGTTACTGCCCACCTCAGGAAACGGGGTTGTAATATTTCCTTACCTCGATGATTGTCTCCTCAAACCCTCAACAGTTGACAAAGCGCTTCAATCCACGCAGCTTACCGTCACTTGCTTCCTTTCCTTTGGCCTGCAAATAAACAAAAACAAATCCACCTTATTTCCTGCCCAACAACTGGAGTTCATAGGAGCGCACCTTGATTCCCGAATGGGAATAGCGTTGCACCCACTCTATCATTTCAACACCATAAAACTCCTGCTTACAAAACTTCAAAACAATCCCCAGGTTACTGCATGAGACTGCCTGCAATATTAGACCACATTGCCTCATGTACTTTCATGATAAAAAATACACGCCTATACACGAGGTGCTTCCAAGCTTGGTTGGCCACAGTTTACAGACCAAACGTACACACTCTAAACAAGCCTCTATCCATACCCTTCAGAGGCAAAGACTCCCTCCGATGATGGACAGTTCCCTCCAGCCTCTGCTCAGGAGTCCCCTTTCTCCAGGACTCTCCATCACTCATAATGACTACCGACGCATCCCTCACGAGATGGGGAGCACACATGTCCCACCAAAGCCTCCCTACATATAAACATCCTAGAACTGCGAGCCATATGCAATGCCTGCCATCACTTCCTCCCGTTTACTCAAAACCAACATGTTTGGATAATGACAGACAACATCGCATGCATGTTCTATGTCAACAGGCAGGGAGGGGCTCATTCTCATTCGCTTTGTATGGAAGTCATTAAGCTCTGGAATTGGTGCCTCACAAACAACATCCAGATATCAGCCGCCTATCTTCCCGGGGCCCTGAATACCACCGCAGACAAACAAAGCAGACATTTTCCCTGGGATCATGAATGGGAGATAAACAACATGATCATACGCAATATATTCAGCGTTTGGGGCTATCCAACTCTGGACCACTTTGTGACTGCAAAGAACAAGAAATGTCCCGAATTTTGCTCCAGAGTGGGATTGGGCTAACATTCCCTAGGAGGTGCATTCCTGATCTCATTCCCCCAATACCAGTTCTTCACAGAGTTCTGAAAAAAATATGAACAGATCATGCCAGAGTAATTCTGATTGCCCCATCATGGCCCAGACAACTGGGGTTTCCGTTACTCATCAGAATGTCAATTTGCCCACCGATTTCATTGCCCCTCACTCCTAACCTCCTATCACAGCAACACGACCAATGTCTTCACCCCAACCTGTCCATGCTTCATCTCAAAGCTTGGTTCTTATATGGTTCTTCAAAAATGAACTAGCATGCTCTGAGCAGGTTCAAAGAGTGCTCCTACATAGCAGAACACAATCTACTCGCATCACCTATCTCCTTAAGTGGAAATGATTCACACAGTGGTGCTCAACTAAACAACTGCCTCCTACTTCTATCCCTCTTCCGCCCATACTTGACTATGTATTAGACCTTAAACAATCTGGCCTTCTTTCAGCTCCATCAAGGTACACTTAGCTGCTATTACAACTTTTCATGACAGGATCGACGATACCTCTGTTTTTGCTCATCCAATCACCAAACGTTTTCTCAAAGGGCTCCAATCCCTATACCCGGATATTAAACCTCCTACCCCTCCGTGGACCTTCACTTAGTATTATCCTGCTTAACTCAACAACCATTCAAGCCTGTGGGCACTTGCTACCTCTTACACCTCTCTATGAAAACAGCATTCTTAGTGGCAATCACTTCCACAAGACCTGCAGGAGAAATAGCAGCTCTCATGGCGGACACACTGTTCACATTATTTTTTAAGGACAAGGTTACCCTCCGACTACACCCCAAATTTCTTCCAAAGGTGTATTCGTCATTCCACATCAATGAGCCAATACACCTGCCAACCTTCTTTTCTAAATCACATGCAAACTCTTTTGAATCCACAATGCATATATTAGATGTACGCAGGGCTTTGTCCTTCTATTTGGATAGAACCAAGCCCTTTAGAAACTCTTCTAGACTCTTTGTCTCCATTGCGGAGCGCTCCAAAGGGACACCTATTTCTACCCAGAGACTTTCAAACTGGATTTCTGACTGTATCTGACTGCTATCAATTAAAAAAAGTTACACCTCCAGCCGGCATCAGAACTCACTCCACTAGATCTGTGACTACCTCTAGGGCTTTTCTACACAAAGTTCTTCTGGCTGACATCTGTAAAGCAGCCACTTGGACTTCTGAACACATGTTTGTTAAGCATTATGCCCTTAGAATCATAAAATATCAGGGTTGGAAGGGACCTCAGGAGGTCATCTAGTGCAACCCCCTGCTTAAAACAGTACCAGTTCCCAACTAAATCATCCCAGCCAGAGCTATGTCAAGCCTGACCTTAAAAACCTCTAAGGAAGGAGATTTCACCACCTCCCTAGATAACCCATTCCAGTGCTTCACCACTCTCTGAGTGAAAAAGTTTTTCATAATATCCAACCTAAACTTCCCCCACTGCAACTTGAGACCATTACTCCTTGTTCTGTCATCAGGTACCACTGAGAACAGTCTAGATCCATCCTCTTTGGAACCCCCTTTCAGGTAGTTGAATGCAGCTATTAAATCCCCCCTCATTCTTCTCTTCTGCGAACTAAACAATCCCAGTTCCCTCAGCCTCTCCTCAGAAGTCATGTGCTCCAACCTCCTAATCATTTTTGTTGCCCTCTGCTGGACTCTTTCAAGTTTTTCCACATCCTTGTAATGTGGGGCCCAAAACTGGACACAGTACTCCAGATGAGGCTTCACTAATGTTGAATAGAGGAGAATGATCACGTCCCTTGATCTGCTGGCAGTGCCTCTACTTATACAGCCCAAAATGCCATTAGCCTTCTTGGCAGCAAGGGCACACTGTTGACTCATATCCAGCTTCTCGTCCACTGTAACCCATAGGTCCTTTTCTGCAGAACTGCTTCCTAGCAATTTGGTCCCTAGTCTGTAACAGTGCATGGGATTCTTCCGTCCTAAGTGCAGGACTCTGCACTTGTCCTTGTTGAACCTCATCAGGTTTCTTTTGGCTCAGTCCTCTAATTTGTCTAGGTCCCTCTGTATCCTATCCCTACCCTCCAGCGTATCTACCACTCCTCCCAGTTTAGTGTCATCTGCAAACTTGCTGAGAGTGCAGTCCACGCCATCCTCCAAATCATTGATGAAGATATTGAACAAAACCAGCCCCAGGACGGACCCTTGGGGCACTCTGCTTGAAACTGGCTGCCAACTAGACATGGAGCCGTTGATCACTACCCATTGAACTCAATGATCTATCCAGTTTTCTATCCACCTTATAGTCCATTCATCCAGCCCCATACTTCTTTAACTTGCTGGTAAGAATACTGTGGGAGACCGTATCAAAAGCTTTGCTAAAGTCAAGGAATAACACATTCACTGCTTTCCCCTCATCCACAGACACAGTTATCTCCTCATAGAAGACAATTAGGTTAGTCAGGCATGACTTGCCCTTACTGAATCCATGCTGACTATTCCTGATCACTTTCCTCTCCTCTAAGTGCTTCAGAATTGATTCCTTGAGGACTTGCTCCATGATTTTTCCAGGGACTGAGATGAGACTGACTGGCCTGTAGTTCCCCGGATCCTCCTCCTTCCCTTTTTTAAAGATGGGCACTACATTAGCCTTTTTCCAGTCATCTGGGACCTCCCCCGTTTGCCATGAGTTTTCAAAGATAATGGCCAATGGCTCTGCAATCACATCCGCCAACTCCTTTAGCACCCTCGGATGCAGCGAATCCAGCCCCATGGACTTGTGCTCGTCTAGTTTTTCTAAATAGTCCTGAACCACTTCTTTCTCCACAGAGGGCTGGTCAACTCCTCCCCATACTGTGCTGCCCAGTGCAGCAGTCTTGGAGCTGACCTTGCTTGTGAAGACAGAGGCAAAAAATCATTGAGTACATTAGCTTTTTCCACATCCTTTGTCACTTAGTTGCCTCCCTCATTCAGTAAGGGGCCCACACTTCCCTTGACTTTCTTCTTGTTGCTAACATACCTGAAAAAATCCTTCCTGTTACTTTTAACATCTCTTGCTAGCTGCAATTCCAAGTGTGATTTGGCCTTCCTGATTTCACGCCTGCATGTCTCAGCAATATTTTTATACTCCCCGGTCATTTGTCCAATCTTCCATTTCTTGTAAGCTTCTTTTTTCCGTTTAAGATCAGCAAGGATTTCACTGTTAAGCCAAGCTGGTCGCCTGCCATATTTACTATTCTTTCTGCACATCAGGATGTTTTTTTTCCTGCAACCTCAATAAGGATTCTCTAAAATACAGCCAGCTCTCCTGAACTCCTTTCCTCCTTGTGTTATTTTCCCAGGGTATCCTGCCCATCATTTCCCTGAGGGAGTCAGAGTCTGCTTTTCTGAAGTCCAGGATCCATATTCTGCTGCTCTCCTTTCTTTCTTCTGTCAGGATCCTGAACTCGACCATCTCATGGTCACTGCCTCCCAGGTTCCCATCCACTTTTGCTTCCCCTACTAACTCTTCTCTGTTTGTGAGCAGCAGATCAAGAAGAGCTCTGCCCCTAGTTGGTTTCTCCAGCACTTGGACCAGGAAATTGTCCCCTACACTTTCCAAAAACTTCCTGGATTGTCTGTGCACCGCTGTATTGCTCTCTCAGCAGATATCAGGGTGATTAAAGTCTCACATGAGAACCAGGGCCTGCGATCTAGTAATTTCTGCTAGTTGCCGGAAGAAAGCCTTGTCCACCTCATCCCCCTGGTCTGGTGGTCTATAGCAGACTCCCACCACGACATCACCCTTGTTGCTCACACTTCTAAACTTAATCCAGAGACACTCAGGTTTTTCTGCAGTTTCATATCAGAGCTCTCTTATATACAATGCAACTCCCCCATCTTTTCTGCCCTGCCTGTCCTTCCTGAACAGTTTATATCCATCCATGACAGTACTCCAGTCATGTGAGGTATCTCTGTTATTTCAGTCACATCATAGTTCCTTGACTGTGCCAGGACTTCCAGTTCTCCCTGCTTGTTTCCCATGCTGCTTGCATTTGTGTATAGGCACTTAAGATAACTCGCTGATTGTCCCGCTTTCTCAGTCTAAGACAGGAGTCCTCCCCTCTTGCACTCTTCTGCTTGTGCTTCCTCCCGGTATCCCATTTCCCCACTTACCTCAGGGCTTTGGTCTCCTTCCCCAAGTGAACCTAGTTTAAAGCCGTCCTCACTAGGTTAGCCAGCCTGCTTGCAAGATGCTCTTCCTTCTCTTCGTTAGGTGGAGCCCGTCTCTGCCTAGCACTCCTCCTTCTTGGAACACCATCCCATAGTCGAAGAATCCAAAACCTTCTCTCTGACACCACCTACGTAGCCATTCGTTGACTTCCACAATTCAATGATCCCTACCCAGGCCTTTTCCCTGCAGAGGGAGGATGGATGAGAACACCACTTGCGCCTCAAACTCCTTTATCCTTCTTCCCAGTGCCACGTAATCTGCAGTGATCTGCTCAAGGCCATTCTTGGCAGTATCATTGGTGCCCACGTAGAGAAGCAGGAAGGGGTAGCAATCCGAGGGCTTGATGAGTCTTGGCAGTCTCTCGGTCACATCGTGAATCCTAGCTCCTGGCAAGCAGCAGACCTCTCGGTTTTCTTGGTCGGAGCGACAGATAGATGACTCAGTCCCCCTGAGGAGGGAGTCCCCGACCACCACTACCCTCATCCTTCTCTTGGGAGCGGTAGTTATAGAACCCCCATTCCCTAGGACAGTACATCTCATACCTTCCAACTGGTGGAGTTTCCTTCTGCTCCCTTCTCTCAGATGTACCATCTAGTCCTCTCTCCGCATTAGTACCTGTGGAAAGAACATGAAAACGGTTGCTCATTTGTGTCTCCAGGCCCTCTTTCTCAAGGCCCTCACTCTGATACACAATTAGGCAGAGCTGTATTATCTACTGCATTCCTACCAAATCCGAAGTCCCTACCTCCTTGAGACACACTGCTTTTAAGTCACTTGGAGTGGAGCACCCACAGGGATATCTCTCGAAGAAGAAGAAAAGGTGGTTACTCACCCTGTGCAGTAAGTGAGGTTATTCGAGATGAGTGTCCCTGTGGGTGCTCCACTAGCCAACCTCCTCCCCTCAACTTTGGAGTTGGGGTAGCCTCCATTGTAGAGAAGGAACTGAGGAGACCGGACATGCACGCATGCTATTAAGGTACACTCAGAGCCAGGGGGCAGGCTCTGTGCATGCTTGACTGGTAAAAGTACTGCTGTAAAAATATCTGAGTGAAGGCGCAGGGACGCACCAACACCTGGAGTGGAGCACCCACAGGGACACTCATCTCGAAGTACGTTAGTTACTGCACAGAGTGAGTAACCTCCTCTTGTGAACAAATTGGAAAGAGTCCAGAGGAAAGCAACAAAAATTATAAATGGTTTAGAAAACTTGACCAGTGAAGAAATGTTAAAAAACTGGGCATGTTTAGTCTTGAGAAAAGAAGAGTGAGGGGGGACCTGATAAGTCTTCCAATATGTTACGGGCTATTATAAAGAGCATGGCGATCAATTGTTCTCCATTTCCACTGAAGGTAGGACACGAAGTAATTGGCTTAATTTTCTGCAAAGGAAATTTAGGTTAGATATTAGTGACAACTTTTTAACTATAAGGATAGTTAAGTTCTGGAAGGGGTTTCCAAGGGTGATTGTAGAGGCCACATCACCGGAAGCTTTTAAAAACAAGTTGGACAAAAACTTGTCAGGGATAGTCTAGGTCTGCTTGATTCTGCCACAAAGCAGGGGGTTGGAGTTGATGACTTCCCAAGGTCCCTTCCAGCCCTACATTTGTATGATTCTATATGAAGTATATGGAGTCTGTAAAATCTACAAATCATATTAGATGGAGTTAAGGATGACTGCAGCCTATGGTCAAACTTCCAACTCTGCAGACTCCCTAAAGGAAATTCTTAAGCCAGCGACTGCTTAAGCTATTTCCAGTTGAAGGCTCCAAAACGCTTTAGGAAAAACTACTGTAGGAATTCCTACAAGAGTTGCTAGCTCCAAAGGGACTCCTAAGATGATTTGAGCTACTTTGCTGCTGCATTTCCATTCACAGGTTTGGGGTGTTTAAATTTAATCTTTAAATTTGAATTTCTTGACTAAAACTACATTATTCTGCTGTGATGTTCTCTTAAATCAGCCTTGCAAAATAGATATGAAATGTACTAGCCTAGATATGGAATTACTCGCATACCTTTTGCCATAACAACTGGATAAACAATATATTGTCTCCCAACAGTAAAATACTTGCCTTGTATAGGTAGAATTTTGCATGGCTGCTTTAAGTTATAAATTAGCATTTATAACCTTAACTTCAAGTGATTGAAGCTTTTTGTCTGGCTATTTTATTCATCTTTCTGCGCCAGAAATAAGCCCACAAACTTGCACCTTGCAAGCTTTTAAAGGTCTTTTGTATTCGTTAATATTTTCTGCAAATATATAAATGTTACATTCTAACGGCGGCACTCACCCCCTGAGCACCTTCTGCTATTGTGTGGTATTGTAGATCTTTTCCCACTCCTTGCACCCTCTGTAGGTTGTCAACCTCGCTTGGCGGGTCTTCAGTGCCTTGGCCCTCCAGCAGGCTCACACAATCCAAATGAACCCATTCGGGAGTAGCAAAAGTCCAAAAACTATCTGCCCTTCCTAGAGGTGAAAGTAAGCCGGTACTGTATGGCATACCAGCAAGATATGCCATGCCGGACTGGACTGGCTTCCCCGGTGGTGATTTTAAAGGGCCCACGGCTCCAGCTGGTGCGGGGAGCCCAGGGCCCTTTAATCAGTGTTGGAGCTCCAGCAGCTAGGCTCGAGCAGGGATTTAAAGGGTCCAGTGCTCTGGCCCCTGCAGGGAGTCCCGGGCCCTTTAAATCACCACCAGAGCTCTAGCAGCTGGGCTTGGGCAGGGATTTAAAGGGCCTCTGGCCCTTTAAATTCCTGCCAGAGCCCAGCTGCCAGAGCCCCAGTGCTCCGGCAGCTGGACTCGGGTGGGGATTTAAAGAGCCCAGTGCTCCTGTCACTGTGGGGAGCCCCCAGGCCCTTTAAATCACCACCAGAGCCCTGCCGCTGCTACCCCAGCAGCAGCAGGGCTCCAGCTGTGCTTTAAAGGGCCCGGGGCTCCCCATAGCTGCCAGTGATTGGTGGGGGAATCCAGGCATGCCCACTATGCTGTGTTGCAACCCAAGGACCCATAAACAGCAGCCATATGCCCTCACTTCTGTTTGATGCTGCTAATTCCCTGGGCCTCTTTCCATGTAGCCTATTTATCGCCATCCCTTAGCTCAAGTTAAAGTTCTCAGCTCCTCTCTCTCACAGCTTAAGCAAATGCAGCCAGAACCAAACGCTGGTGATTCCTCGAGCTCCTTTGGCCAGAGAGAAGCACCCTTCCTTGCCCCTCCAGTCTCAGCCAGGAACTGTCCTGCTAAGGTCCTGCAGCTCCTTTTATCTGAGCCTGCTGGGCTCTGACTGGCTGCTTCTGTGAGGCCTCTGTAGCCAGGCCTGGAGGACCCATCTTTACTGTTCCTTTCCTAGAGCAGGGTGTAATAGGATTCCAGGGCCTCCAGCAAGGGGCCACAGAGGGCCTGGTATACCCCATCACAAACACAGCTAGGTATCTGTTTAATGATGTTGCAGTGATGCCCAAGAACGTGAGTGAAAAGCCAAGCACTTCCAAATCGCAAGACGTGCTGGTTATAGTGATCAGGCAGTATTTCTTTGTTGTAATTAAAATATTGTATGGTTGAAATACAAGGCCTTTTTTGCAGAGGTGCGGCTAGGCAGTTCTGCATGCTGCCCTGTCCGCAGGCGCTACCCCTGCAGCTCCCATTGGCTGTGAGCTGCAGCCAGTGGGAGCTGCAGGGGTGGTGCTTGGGGCGGGGCAGCATGCGGCGCCCTCTGGCTGCCCCTGTACGCAGGAGCCAGAGGAGGGACATGCCACTGCTCTTGGGAGCCACACAGTGGAGTGGGGCACGCCCCTAACCTCTCTCGTTAGCAGGAGCTCAAGGGCCAGATGAAAACATCGGAAGGGCCGGTTCAGCCCCTGAGCCGTAGTTTGCCCACCCCTGGTCTAGCAGATAATCTTTCCATGTTTAGCAAAGAGTAATCCTGAATGAATGTTGGACACAAAGTGGTGGTATTTAGGGAAGTCTGCAAAGCACTATAAAAGCAGCTTCATACTGCTAACTGAAGGAAGCTATCATTAGAATGTTTTTCTAGATAATTGTGCTGCCATTCTTGACCAGAGCTGTTTCTGAATTATTTTCTTTTGTTATTTTTATCTCCTTTTAGCATATGGCATTGGCCTTCTGGTGACCTTTGTAGCCTTGGCATTGATGCAGATGGGTCAGCCAGCTCTGCTCTACTTGGTGCCCTGTACTCTTATCACTAGCTTTGCTGTGGCTCTTTGGCGTAAGGAGCTTGCAATGTTCTGGACGGGCAGCGGCTTTGCGGTGAATACCAGTTTGATATGAGTGTCTTCAAGAAATACTAATATTATAAATCCTAAATAGAATTAAAGTTGAGTAAAATATTGTAGTACTATCCAACAAAACAAAGAACTTGATATTTTGCATTCTTTTAATGTTCATGTTTTGGTCCTAAAGAGTCTTTTCAGGCTTTAGCAATTGTATAACATGAGTCTTAGAATTTTCTGCACTAATGTTTGTAGCCACTAAAACTAACCAGCATAAAGTAGATCATTCCCTACCTGTCCACCCTGATCCTGCTGTAAGTCTTGGTATTTGTGACAAATAGCTTTATTGTGTGTTTTATTAATTATAACTTCATCAAGTAACTTCCATGAATATGAAGAATTGTAAGGATCTTTTTGCAGGTTAACAAAAGGAGTTAGGGAGGTAGAGAGTTAATTTAGAATCTTAAATTGTCACCTTTAGGCTAATCTATTAAATTCTTTGTTGCAAGTTAAATGAAGGGAGTAGGTATCTCATAGTAAGGGATAATTCATAGAACAGATATTTAATATAGGGGTAGAGATGCAGCAAATCAGTTCAAGATCCTGCAGAAAGAGACTAGATTTTTCATAGGGTGTCCTACAAGCTTCTGAAACATCCTGGTTTTTCACTTAAGTCAAAACACTTGTGGACTTGTTTTTGTATTTGTTTTAGAACGATTCTTTTGTTGTTCAAGATGTATTCCCATACAGAGTATAATTTGTTGTGTGTTCACCAGGAAACACTGCCCAATGGAATGAGAGTTCAGTGTGATAAACAGTATTTGGAGTGAAGAGACAAGTCCAGTATCAAAGCAGTTCTTTTGCTCAGAGTGAATGTTAGTCAGTTGGTCAGTTTCATAATAAACTCAGGCCTTGTCTATACCACAAAGGGTTTGCCAATATAACTACACCTCTACCTCGATATAATGTGACCCAATATAACACGAATTCGGATATAACGCGGTAAAGCAGCGCTCTGGGGGGGCGGGGCTGCGCACTCCGGTGGATCAAAGCAAGTTCGATATAACGCAGTTTCACCTGTAACGCGGTAAGGTTTTTTGGCTCCCGAGGACAGCGTTATATCGAGGTAGAGGTGTATATCAGCATAACTATACTGGCAAACCAGCCTAGTGGAGACATAGCTTATACTGACAGGAGTTCTTTTGCTGATGTAGCTTATGCCAGTTCCCTGATTGAACCGAGCTATCTGTCTAACTGTGTCTACACTTGGACTTTTGCCAGCATAGCTATGTCAGTTAGGATTGTGATTTATTTTTTCATATACTCAGCTGACATAGTTATACATTTGGAAGTGTACACCCAGGCCTCACTCAGAACACTAACGGTATGTCTACACTATGGCATTATTCCGATTTTACATAAACCAGTTTTGTAAAACAGATTATATAAAGTTGAGTGCACGCGGCCACATTAAGCACATTAATTCGGCAGTGTGCGTCCATGTACCAAGGCTAGTGTCGATTTTTGGAGCATTGCACTGTGAGTAGCTATCCCATAGCTCCCGCAGTCTCCCCTGCCCATTGGAATTCTGGGTTGAGATCCCAATGCATGATGGGGCCAGAACAGTGTCGCGGGTGATTCTGGGTAAATGTCGTCACTCAATCCTTCCTCCATGAAAGCAACGGCAGACAATCATTTCACGCCCCTTTTTCCCTGGATTGCCCTAGCAGGCGCCATAGCATGGCAACCATGGAGCCCGTTTTTGCCTTTTGTCACTGTCACCGTATGTGTACTGGATGCTGCTGACAGACGCGGTACTGCAGTGCTACACAGCAGCATTCATTTGCTTTTGCAAGGTAGCAGATGGTTACCATCCCTATTGCACCGTCTGCCATGCCATTGTAAATTAGCGATGAGATGACAGTTATCAGTCATTCTGTACCGTCTGTTGCTGTCATGGGTGCTCCTGACTGACCTCGCTGAGGTCAGCCAGGGGTGCATGGACAAAAATGGTAATGACTCCCCAGGTCATTTCCTCCTTTATGTTTTGTCTAAAAATAGAGTCAGTCCTGCGTAGAATATGGGGCAAGTATACTAGAGAACCAGAGAGCACAGCCGCTCCGTGTCAGAGCCCCAGAGATCCCACAGAAATGATGAGCTGCATGCCATTCTAGGGGGTACCCCTGCAACAACCCCACCTGTTGCTTCCCTCCTCCCCCAACCCTCCTGGGCTACCGTGGCAGTGTCCCCCACAATTGTGTGAAGTAATAAAGAATGCAGGAATAAGAAACACTGACTTTTTAGTGAGATAAAATGAGGGAGAGGCAGCCTCCAGCTGCTATGATAGTCCAGGCAGTACAGAATCTTTTCTTTAGACATGAAAGCGGGGGGCTGATAGAGCTCAGCCTCCAGTTGCTATGATGAGGACGGTTACCAGCCATTCTGTACCATCTGCTGGGAATGACTGGGAGTCATTCCCATTTTTACCCAGGCGCCCCCGGCCGACCTCAACGAGGCCAGCCAGGAGCACTCACGGGCTGATGATGACGGTGGCAGACAGTACAATATGACTGCTATCCACTGGGAAGGAGATGCTAGTGTTCAGTGCTGCAGAACCCCGTCTACCAGCAGTATGCAGTAGACATAGGGTGACATTGAAAAAAGGCTAGAAATGTTTTTTTTCCCCTTTTCTTTCGGGGAGGGGGAAGGGTGTAAATTGACGACATATATCCTGAAACACCCGGGAAAATGTTTTTGACACTTCAGGCATTGGGAGCTCAGCCAAGAATGCAAATACTTTTCGGAGACTGCGGGGACTGTGGGATAGCTGGAGTCCTCAGTACCCCCTCCCTCCCTCCATGAGCATCCATTCGATTCTTTGGCTTTCCGTTAAGCTTGTCACACAGCACTGTGCTGTGGACTCTGTATCATAGCCTGGAGATTTTTTTCAAATGCTTTGTCATTTCGTCTTCTGTAACGGAGCTCTGATAGAACAGATTTGTCTCCCCATATAGGGATCAGATCCAGTATCTCCCGTACGGTCCACGCTGGAGCTCTTTTTGGATTTGGGACTGCATCGCCACCCGTGCTGATCAGCGCTCCACGCTGGGCAAACAGGAAATGAAATTCAAAAGTTCGCGGGGCTTTTCCTGTCTACCTGGCCAGTGCATCCGAGTTCAGATTGCTTTCCAGAGTGGTCACAGTGGTGCACTGTGGGATACCGCCCGGAGGCCAATACCATTGATATGTGGCCACACTAACCCTAATCCAACATGGCAATACCAATTTCAGCACTACTCCTCTTGTCGGGGAGGAGTACAGAAACCGGTTTAAAGAGCCCTTTATAGCGATATAAAGGGCCTCGTTGTGTGGACGGGTGCAGGGTTAAATCGGTTTAACGCTGCTAAATTCAGTTTGAACGCATAGTGTAGACCAGGCCTAAGTTATTATGAAAAATACTCCCCTCGGAGAATTATGCAACTGTTGGGTCAGAAGCTGGCAGTAATAACACCAGCACACTTTAAAAAACAAACACTTTAGTCCTTGATTATTTTCATGGCCCCAGAATGTTTCTACAAACGTTTTTCTCTTTTTTTATTTTTAAATATAGTCACCTTATTCTGTAGGCAATTCAAGGTATGAGAATAGGGAGAAAATGAATAACCATAAAGATACATTGTGGAATGAATTTTAAATCCTTTGTTTAAATCCTGCTGATACCCACAATTTGTATTTAGTATCTATATCCCTTTGGTAGCCAAACTTTTCATATCTGAAGGCCACATTGGAAACTTGTTGAGTGCAAAACTGCAGCTGATTTGTGTAAAATAAAGCCCTCACTAACAGCCTTAGAAAGGGGTGCAGCCCATTGCAGATTAGTTCAACGTGAGTGTGCAGATGAAGATGGTTTGTTAGAATGTGTATTCTCTACATTGAGGTTAATGATGGCTATAAAGTGGACTTTGCCCATCTCTGGTCTACACAAATGCCAGGCACAGAGCTAATAGGCAGGTTGAGTTTGAGTTGGTTATGTATAGGAAGCTTGACCTTTAAGTTTGAAGAAGCTTGTTGGAATTAAATGTACAAGTCAAATGGCAATTCAGGTAGGAAGATCATATATGGAAATGATAGACAAGGGCTGAAAGGAGGAGAGGGCTTGTTCTATTTAAGAGAACATACTACAGGAACCAAACTTGAGCCCTCATGATGCAAATGATAAAAATGAAACACAACGGAGAAAACCAATAAACCATCTTACAGGTAGTCTGTTAAAGACACCTTGTCATGGGGAACACCAGAGCAAATCACTGGTAAAGGGTTTTAAACAAATGGCTACCGCTATCCAGATGTTTGGGACATTATCTGTATTGAATATGTATCCCTTAAATTTGATTACTCTCCAGTAGAAAGGAAAAGTTAGAGATAGGACCTAATAGGTAGAGCTTGGGGCAGGGGGTTAATTTCTCATCTCGGTACTTTGTGAACTTGGGTTGTTACTTAACATATATTTACCTCAGTTCCTCAACTGTAAAACGAGAATTAAATGTCTTAGGGGAATTGTGAAGCTTAATGAATGTTAAAATTCTTTGAGATCCGGTGATCTGTGCCAGAAAAGTGCCAGCTGTTATTTATTATTAGGGAGGATGGGAAGCAGCTGTCACCATGGCAGGTAAACAGGAAGAGAGCTGAGAGTGCTTCCCATAACAGTCAGAGATAATGAGCCTATAGGCTTTAAGCATTTAATTAGATTCCTCAGAGAGCATTCTCCCACTGTGTTTTGTTACTCAGTGGGACCTGCCCAGAGAATAGATGTGCAAATCTTGCAACAATTAGGGATGATTTGAATTAACTGCAGTTTCACAGCAAGTAATCCTTCTCCTTTCAGTGTGCTTCAGTTCATATTTTTGAACTCCTTCACCAAAAGGCCACTGTGTAATTGCTGTTGGCCATTCAGTATAATGATTGGTCTCCTGTAAAAACTAGATTGTTTTGAGAAATTATGGTTTAAATTGCTCTTAGTAGCAATAGTAGCTCATGTTACTCACTGCACATCGTCCTAAAAATGATTTATTTATTTTTTTCTAACAGAAAGACCTACCTCATCCTCCCTTGGTGCTGGCTCCTGTCAGTTGCCCTAACCCCCGCAAAGATACGAATGCACCAGCATCTCAACAAGAAGCAGAACAACAAATGACCAACCCCACGCTCCATGCAGATGATGGAAATAACCCTTCCCAGAGTGCAGAGGAGCTGCCTAACTTGAATACCAAGGAGCTGACCAATCCCAGCATTCGAGCAGAACAGCCACAAATTTCCATCCCACAAATAGAACAACAAACCAGTCAGAACAAGAATGATCCTGAAAGCAAGAGCCTAACAGTAGAAAAGAACCAGCTGGATTAGATGATGAAATAGGAAATCCTCTCTTCCCCTCCCCCCGTCCCTCCCCCAATCACCAAACTTCACCACATAAAATCAGAAAACCAGTATGTAGACTTGTTCGGTAGCGTTCACATTCATTGAGGAACCTCACTGGGAATCTGATCATCAAATGCAAAGATATTCTACCTTTGACTTCAGATACAGCTATACATTTCAAACAGCTTTCTGAAATATGGTGCTTTACAAAAATTCTGATGTATAAATTTCAGTGATCATTTTATTACTTAGATGCCTTTTACCTTTCCTATTTCATTATACTAGGGTAATATTAAGAATTTTTATTTATACAGTACTCTGGGCTTGTGTGGCTGTTGTGCTGCTTTAGTATAGTGTAGATTAATGTGGAGGATAAGCATTGGACAAGTCTGCTACAGTGCTGAGAGGGGAGAGATACTGTAGTTTTATAGATTTTCCCTCTTTGATACTTTTAAATTTCTGCTTGTAAAAGCCATTGATGCAAGTGAATGGTTTAGTATAAATTGACACTCAGGAAATGTTGAGAACTGGTTAAATTGTCAGCCTTCTGAAAGGATTTGTTTTACCATGGTGCATTAAATGCATCTCTTTCCTCAACATTTTTTTTTTCCACTTCCAGGTGCCTGGGTTGGATGATATTCTAGTTTAAAAGGCAGGATGCATTGATCTCCAGTAAGCACTCCTATGAATTCTAGGGTCTCTCTTTGAAATAAAACCTTCACTGAGTGGACCTTGCAGAATAATACACAGTAGACAAGCTTACTCGAAGTATCTATGATGTTGTTTGGTTTGGTTTGGTTTGGTTTTAAAAGCACCCCACATCCTTATTTACCAGATAAATCAGATCACAAATAGTAACATTCTGCACAACTTAGTGGTCTAGCAGAGTGGTCTGCAGGAGACTTTAAGCACTGACATTGATTTAGGATGTTCAGCTGGTTTCTTTGACTCTCTGCTTATTATTATTTTTATGAATATAACTTTGATTTCTATGGGTTTATCTACATTACAAATATTTTGCTGGTATTGCTATATCAGTATAGCTATGTTGACAAAAACTTCTAGTGTAAATGCAGCATATGCACACAGAAGGGTTTTTTCAGTTGGCATAGTAACACCACCTCCCCAAATTATGTTAGCTGTGCTGACTGAAGCACTCTTGTGTTGTCATAGCTGCATCTACACTTGGGTCGACTGCAGGGAGGGGGTTCTTACCCTTGGCCAACATAGCTATGCTGAGAAAACTTTGTAGTGCAGACTTGGCCTATTGCTGAAGAAAGTCTGAAGTTCTCTTCAAAGGAGAGCTTGTGGTGCAGCTGTTCATGGTTTGCAACCTCTTTATAACTGGTCAGCTGCCACAAGTCAGGTTTTGTTTTTGTCCTAGGAGTGTTCAAAGTGTGACCTGCAAGGTTTTAGAATGAGGCTATAGCCACCTTCACTTGTGCTAGAACTGCGGAATAGATGCCCTACCATGCAATGGGAGAGCTGCATCTCCACAATGAAGTTTAGGGAGACTAAAGTCTATTCAGCTTTAACAAGATTAGGTGTTGTTCATAAGTTGCCAGTGCAGCTTTTCAATATTCAAAACGTAGGCATCTCTTGTGCAACCTGACTCGCTTCTTTGCACACCTGTTGCACATACAGAGGGGCAAAGTTGTCAGATTAACTTTTGTTAATTATAAATATTATGTAGAATCTATTCTGTTTGAGAATTTACTGATCAGAGCCATTTGATTTATTTCTAAGACATGCACATTCTTTATTTTAATTATAAACATTCCAATCCATTCAAAAAAACCTTGCATTTTAAATGCAATTAACAAGGTTTTCAGGAACCTGTTGATATCCTGGAAATAGAATATAATCTTCAACTCAATGGGGAGGGCCATCCGTCTGCCACTTAATAAATACACTTCTTCTGAGAGAAGAATTATTGCAAGACATATAGTGTGACACTTTCAAGAGTGTAGTCTCAGTGGACCCAAAAAAATGTATTAATATTAAGCTCCAGTTGGCCTTTTGGATCAAGTTTTGAAAGACTTTCAGTTGGCAGCTGTACATGATGATTCTGTTTCTGTTTTCCTTCCTTTGAGTAGGCCTTCTGAAAGTTTATGCTGTGTCTTTTAGACTGTAACCGCTTTCCCTTTACTGTTTCATGTTAAATGGACAATATTCATTTTCCAGAATATTAGAGGCTTTCTGTAAAACTACCCTGTGGGTTCAGAAGTTTACCATCTTCTGTCTAAGCCTTGATGACCTTAACTGGGCTCTGTCTGCAAGTTGACTCAACTCTGGCTGAAATGATGGTGAGTTTCTTGAAAGGTTTTCCGAGTCCTGAAGTCTGTAGTGTGTTCAGATTTGGTTTTCAAATTAACTGAATGCAACATGTTTTGAACAATACTAAAGAGATTTTACCTATTTTATTTCCTCTTCTCCTTTATGAGCAATGTTGTTTTTGCTGAGAGTAAGCTGAACCAGCTTTTAGTCATGCAGAGTGACAGAGATGCTTGTGTTGGACACTTCAGCCAGCTGGATGATGCCTTAATTTAAGCCATTTTATAAATATGTATATTAAACATTTATAAACAAACAAATAAACAAAAACTGTGTTTAAATAATAAACTTGACAGACAAATGCCAGGAAATTCAAAGTTGAGGCTGATGTGTCATGACATCTGAATTTCCTTTTGCCTTGATTCTCTTTCAACCATAACATTAAACATAATTTTTATATATGTAATATTCAACCTGTTTTATTTGGTGATAAAGTATTAAGTTTTATCAAACTTCCTGAAACATACATTTCTTTTCATTTGCTGTGGTGTTGCTTCCAGAGGTGAAACAGAGGTCTGATGGGAGAACGTAGACCATCATGTTGCCTGTAATTAAATTGAAAAGAGAGAATTCAGAGCATTATAACTAACTTGTAGTAAGCATTTTAAAGTCACTTTTAATGTGTAGTCTTCTTGGCTAATCTGTTTAGGAGAGATAATTTGCCTTTGCTTTTGTGAATTATCCCCAGAAATATCATGTGCACATTTCACCTCCTATAAAGACATGTAAGGAAATGGATATGGTTAGCACACTATTGCAATACCTCTGGTTAAAATACGTGATTTGGAGATGCTTTGACCATTACAATACTGTCTAAATCAGGTGACCCTGATCGTTCTATGTAGCTGAGGCTCTGTGGGCTTTGTCTCTATGCAGAGCAGTAACACTCTCCCTCATGATAAACCAGTTTGTTTTAAATGTTTCATGATAAGGTTACATTTTTCTATTTTATTTTTTTAAAGCTTCCTTGATTGGTTTTAATATTGTGAAACTCAATATTGCATTGAAAAGAACTAGCAATATTTTCATAAGTTTAATTTTTTATTTGATAGCAAACTTGTCAGTACAATGCCAAATTATTGTTGAAATGCACATTTTAAAAGTAATGCTGGAGTATTTAATATTTGCATCCTTCAGTATCTGGTTAACTGAAAATTAATTTGCTATAATAACCAGAAGATACAGAATTTACTTCCACAAATTTGTGTGTATTCGGTCACAAGTACTTGTTTTAGTGACGTACATTTTTCCTGTTTCACACTCCTTTAGAATCTCTACAGCAGTGGGAGAGGGAACTAGGTTTATTTTGGCTCCGGCATCATAAAATTCTAATTAGCACACTGTGATGGAGTAGGGGCTGTCTGTGTGGGGAATGGGAGAGCAGGGGAGGACTTTAGGGGATGGACGATACCGGAGCCTGTAACCTGAGCTAGGTAAGGGAGGGGAAAGGTCAACACCTTTGCCCGGGAAGGAGGAAAAGGAAGGGAGTGGCAGGAGGGAAGCAGTTTTTGAGTTGGGGTTTGAGGCTGTGGGACGGAATTCAGGGTATCCTAGCTAGGATCCAAGCATCCTGAAAGCCCAGAAGGACTCGATGGAGGGGTCCTGACTGTGCCTACAAGCTCTGCTGTAACCTGCAATCCTGTTGTCCAATAAACCTTCTGTTTTACTGGCTGGCTAAAAGTCACTGTGGTCCCAGGAAGAGAGGTGCAGGACCGGACTCCCCCACACTTCGTGACACACACCAAATCCTGTCTTCAGTTCCACCTGTCTGTCCTATTGAAGACAGAGGGGTTGCACAGAGGGAACAGAGGACAGAATCTGGCCTGCAGAATTTTGAATAGAGGTGGTGCATGAGTCAGAAACACTCAGAACACTATTTTAAATTATACTTCTCTCTCTCTTTAGTCATATTACACATGGAGAGTATTTTAAGTGCAATCCATTACAGCATGGGAAAACTTACCCTGCTTTTTAAGATAACAGTGAAAGATAAGACAACTCCACAAGATGTAGAAATTAAACCCCTGAAACCACTTATCATTGACTGAAGGTGAACTTGTAATCTAATCAATCAATGAAGTTCCTAGAAAAAAGGAGAGGGGGAAATCAGCAGCATGCATTCAGGTTTTTTTTCTGCATCTTTTCCATTGGGATCATTAATACGTCTATAGAAGATTGCCAGTTTACTCCATTGTTTTTATCCTTTTTCTGTATTAACCACCTCTGATCTGATTGTTCTTGTAGCTGATTTCTTTACCTCTAAGCTGAACTTTCAAGCCTTTCCTTTAGACTTTGCGTCTGTGTTACAATTGCCCTCAAACTCTCCCTCACATTCCTACTGCCTTAAAAGTCTTAAAAATATTTTTCTCAGCAGTGCACAGTTCATACCAAATTTGTTTCTGTACCCATGATCTGTGTATCTGAGGGTATGTCTTCACTACCGGCCGGATTAGCAGGCAGCGCTAGATCCAGCGGGGATTGATTTATCACATCTAGTCTAGACATGAAAAATCGACCCCCGAGCACTCTCCCTCGATACTCAAGTTCTGCGAGAGGTGCAGGCAGAGTCAATGGGTGAGTGGCAGCAGTCGACTCACCGCGGTGAAGACCCCACGGTAAATCGATCTAAGAACGTTATTCACGTAGCTGAAGTTGCATAACTTAGCTCTATCCCACCCTGGCCCCCCCCTCAAAGTTTAGACCAGGGCTAAGATTGAGAGCTCCATGAGTGTGATGGCAGTATGTTAGGGAAGGCAGCAGTGACCAGTGGTGACAGAGAGGGATCAGGCAGTGTTACTTTGGTTCACTGTACTGAGGCAGGACTCTGAGGTAGTAGCTGCATTACCTGGGCAACTAATAGAAAGATGGTGCATTGCCATCTGCTTACAGTTTTCACCTCTGTGTTGTGTACTGTCCTGGAAGCTCTCGTGGTCCTTTTATAAAGACATGGGATTTTAAAGGCTGTTTTCTACTAAACCCTGTTCTTCTGTAACTCAGACTATGTTGAAGCATCTTTCGAAATAAAATGATTGAGCAGATGTGCATGTTGAACTTCTCATCTCTGTGGAACTTGCCCTGTTGTTTTTGGAAGCCTCTTCTGTTCCTTTTCCTGCTCGCTTGTAATGTTCATACTAGGAATGTATCTGGATTGAGTCTCCTTAACTACTTTCTATTGAACTCCACTTGTGTTAGGGGTTCCTTGGCTCTTTCCTGTAACTCCTCTTATGGCCTCTTTGGCTTGGCCACAGAATCATTTTTTCAGTTCTTGTCACTCCTGCTTTAAGTGTCTGGAAATGAAATAAATAGGGCCCTACAAAATTAATGGTCCAACTTGGTCAATTTCACGGTCAAAAGATTTAAAAAATCATAAATTTAATTATTTCAGCTATTTAAATCAGAAATTTCACGGTATTGTAATTGTATGGGTCCTGACCGAAAAAAGGAGTTGTAGGGGGGGAAGGCACAAGGTTACTATGAGGGGGTCATGGTACTGCTACTCTTACTTCTGTGCTGCTGCTGGTGGCACTGCCTTCAGAGCTGGGCGGCTGGAGAGTGGCAGCTGCTGGCTGGGAGCCCAGCTCTGAAGGCAGCGCCACCACCAGCAGCAGTGCAGAAGTAAGGATGGCCTGGTATAATATTGTCACCCTTACTTCTGCGCTGCTGCCTGCAGAGTCAGGCCCTCAGTCAGCAGCTGCCACTCTCTGGCCACTCAATTCTGAAGGCAGCGCAGAAGTGAGGGTGGCAATATTGCGACACCCTTCCCCCCCTAAAATAACCTTGTAGTGAATTTGGTAGGGCCCTAAGTATAAATGATCACAAACACACACTCTGACCTGCTTGTAACTTAGCTTTGTCCCAAGTTATCTTTTACACTTAGTATTTCTGAACCCACTCCTGTAGGCAGACTCCTTGCTGAAAAAACAATTTCACTCTATTTAAAAACAAAATATTTTGTATCAGAGGGGTAGCCGTGTTAGTCTGGGTCTATAAAAGCAGCAAAGAGTCCTGCGGCACCTTATAGACTAACAGACGTTTTGGAGCATGAGCTTTCATGGGTGAATACCCACTTCGTTGGATGCATGTAGTGGAAGTTTCCAGGAGCAGGTGTATATATGCAAGCAAGAAGCACGCTAGAGATAACGAAGTTAGTTCATTCAGTGTGGATGAGGCCCTCTTCTAGTAGTTGAGATGTGAAAACCAAGAGAGGAGAAACTGCTTTTGTAGTTGGCTAGCCATTCACAGTCTTTGTTTAATCCTATAAAATATTTTGTGGAACTTCTTTTTAATACTTGTTAGAACAATTTGGAAAATGCTTAAGGAATATGCTCCATGGGGCACTTGTACCATCTGGGTCACAAATAACATCAGTCTTTAGCCAGACAGCATCTTCAGCAGTAGGCTCAGAAGTGCCAAATGTAATTGAGTAGTTGGGGTGAAAGAGATTTCACAAGTTTTTCAGAGTGACCAGTTATTCTTACCCTATGAATATTCATAATGCAAAGCTGTACAAAATGAGGTGTAGTTTCACTTTAAAATACGAGAGATGGTATTTCTCATGATAAGAGAAACTACACTGCTCAGAACTGGGTTGGTAGTTGTACATGATGCTGTACTACAATGCTTTGGGACAAAAGTTTCGTTCTGAAGGCGTTTCAAGTATAGGAAGCTGAGATCAGCCTGGTACAAGAATTCCATGTAGAATAAAAGTTTTAATCCATAGATCTCAAAACATTGAACATGGTTCAAGGGATAGCATGGACAAAGGATGGGGGATAGTTTGTGATAAAGATCAGTTGCACAGGAGCTCTGTGGCAGCAAAAAGATCCACTGCTTAGTTATTATTTCCCATAATCTCACTGAATGGGATTTTCAAGAGCACCTAAGGAATTTAGGAGCCCAGCTCCTAACTGACTTCTAATGGTGGTTAAGTGCTTTTGGAATCTCACCTGCTATGTATTATGACTATCTTCAATATATGGTGATATGTCATGAAAAGTTACTAATACACTGTCACTGCCCCAAGTGGCCCAAAAAAAAAAAAAAAAAACACGGCAGCGCAATCACGCCGCTCCACTCTTCGGCGACTGGTCCTTCACTCCAAGAGGGACTGAGGGACCCACCGCTGAAGACCCGGATGTGCCACCCCAATAGCAGCCGGAGTGCCACCCATTGGTATTGGCTGCCCCAAGCACCTGCCTCTTTAGCTAGTGCCTGGAGCCAGCCCTGCACATTCTAGGGTGCAGTCCATACCATGGTGAGTAACCTCACCATGCCTTACTGTTGCAGCTTCCAACCTGGGCCACTCCCAACCAGTCTAATAGCATGCAGGTGTGTGTGCTAGACAGCCCTGGACCAACAGCTCTAACCCCAGCACCCTGTCTACAGCCCCACCACCCCATTCTGATTTCCACTGGCCTGGGTTGTAGCCAGCAGGGTGACCCCAACACTCTCCCAATCCTGAATTTTTCCCAACCATGTGCTTTGCAATGTCCAGCCTCTCATTGACAGTTCAAAGAAATAGTATTGTTTGCTTGCTCCTTTTAAGGAGACAAAATACACACCAGTTTGCCACATTAATTGGAATCGACAACCACTTTAGTACAAACACAGCACGGTTGGTTTACCTTAATAGTAAAACAAGATTATTAACAAAAGGAGGTTAGATTTTAAGTGAGTTTATGTATAAGAGAAAGTTAAAATAGTTACAAGCAAATAAAAGTGAAAACTCGCATATAAAACTTAATCTAGCCAGGTTTGGTTCCAGGCTTTGTTCAAGATGGCCTTTCTCAGCCCCCTCTCTTCCAGCAGGCTGGTGACGGACCCTCTCCTTGGTCAGGATCTCTTTCAGAGGCCCAAAGGTGCTGCTGCATTTGTCGTCTTAGGCAAAAAAGAGAACTTTAGGGTTCTCTACCCCTTTCTTTGAAATGGATTCTTCCAAAGGATTACCCTCCCAAAAAATTAAAAAATTATTCAAGCTGTGAGGAAGGCAACATGGAATCTGGTGGCAAAGGAAGCTCCATGATCTTTCTTCCCCAACGTGTGTTTGCTGAAATGCAAAGTGTTCTGTTTCCTGCCATCTTCTCCCCCTGCTATATTGATGATCCTTATGTAAATATAGATCTTCATTGTCTTTGCGTGAATATCAGACTGATCAGAGAGTCAAATACACATTCTTTTGTCTAAGATAGACCTGTTTTGTGCACACTTCAGTCATAATTCCATCATATATCCATAACTCTTAATACCCATTGCCTATATACAGCATGCAAGAATATTAATGATTAATGAGTTGTTAATTTCAAATGATACCTTACAAGGCATATTTTGTACAAAAGTTATTACAGTAGTGTGTAGGAGTGTGATAACAAGTGCTTAGTGTCACATACATCACTATATTTGAACAATCACCTTGCTATAATTAATACTGGGAGAAGTAGAATTTGTTCATTACAGCAAGATTGTCTTTTAGAGCCATTCATTCCCTCGAAAAGGAGCTTTGAGACCATTCCAACTGCTGTAAGGAAGCTAAGAGAGCTGTGTAGGGCCCACCAGAGCTACTTTATCCCTCTCTGTAGGTTGTACAGGGCTCTTGGGAATGATGCTCAGCTCTCACTCCGCAGGCCTTTGCTTGAGAGAAGTGTTCGCTATAATGCAATTTATAGGGCTGTAAATGGCAATATATACGTGAAGCACAGAATCATGTGTACAGTTGAATAGATACAAAATTTCCCTTTGCCCCTTTTCAGACTTAGAGGATTTCATAAACTGCCTGGAAAGAAAGCTCTCCAAAATGTGTAGATGTTTGATCTAACGTTTCTTCAATAATAACCAGTCCCTGAGAAATTAGTGGCTGATCCTAATAAGCTATTCAGAACTGAATAGCTGTATGAGGTACAAGAGTGTGTCTCTGGGCATTGAAACGAGAAATTTGGCTCTTTGCTGAGCATTTCTAAGTTTAACATGCACATGGTACTGAGGGAGGGATCGTTCAGTGGTTTGAGCATTGGCCTGCTAAACCCAGGGTTGTGAGTTCAATCCGTGAGGGGGCCATTTGGGAACTCAGGTAAAAATCTGTCTGGGGATTAGTCCTACTTTGAGCAGGGGGTTGGACTAGATCATGATAGTCTATGATTCTATTCTGAGTACAGCCAATTTTAAAATAAAGCAAACATTCATCTGTAAAACTCCTATCTTCCTCATGCAATTCCACAGGAGGGTACGGGAAGGGCTGCTGCCATCTATAGGCTATTAATTGGGAGGAGACAAAAAAATTGTAAACATACAGACCTTGCATTTAATGCTGAACCAATGGTCATGTTGAAACCTGGAAGGAATTCAACTGTAGGCCAGCTGCTGAGACATCACCAGCTTCCCTAGCACATGCAAGTTTCAGCCCAGATGTCATCACCAGCCCACTATCTCTGCTGAACGCAGCTATCATGATTGTTTGAGGTCACAGATAGTGTAGACAGAACACAGTCTGTTGAAGGCTTTGAAAATCAAGACCTGACTTCAAAGTGAATCCTGTAATTGGATCAGGAACAAGTACATTGTGCATGGTAGTGTGGTGACTTTGTTTTGTGCCATGTTAATGTAACGTAACAGCTCTTCTACATACCTACACCTTCCTCTTGGTCTGTACTTTCAACTGTAATCAAGCCTAGGAATGACAAATGCATGAACCATGGTACCCTGACCCACATCTCAGAGTCTTCTTGTCAGTCTAATACAGGGGTCGGTAACCTTTCAGAAGTGGTGTGCCGAGTCCTCATTTATTCACTGTAATTTAAGGTTTTGCGTGCCAGTAATAAATTTTAATGTTTTTAGAAGGTCTCTTTCTAGAAGACTATAATATATAACTAAACTATTGTTGTAGGTAAAGTTAATAAGGTTTCAAAATGTTTACGAAGCTTCATTTAAAATTAAATTAAAATGCAGAGCCCCCCAAACTGGTAGCCAGGACCCTGGCAGTGTAAGTGCCACTGAAAATCAGCTTGCGTGCTGCCTTCGGCACCTGTGCTATAGGTTGCCTACCCCGGTCTAATATATGGATGGCATTTTTGACCACTGATACTGTAGTAGATCTAAGGTCAGCAGAATGGACGCTACCCAAACCGTTAGTGGACAGATGCCCTCTCCTGAGGACAATGTTATGATTTTAGCAAGTTCTTCAAACTATTTTCCTTTACACACTGGCATCACCTCCAGGAGTCAGCACCGCCGACAAGTGCACAACAAACACTTGACAAAATTACCGTACTTAACCTCCCACCTGCAAAATCTATCATTATGTCATTGTCAACAGATGTCCAATACATCTGTTAGTCTGTAGTCTCTTTGTTGCTTTTTACAGATCCAGACTAACACGGCTACCCCTCTGATACTATGTCATTCAGTTTTTTTTTTAAATTACCGTGGACCTCAACATTTTTACCACAGACACTTGTGTCCATATACAGACACATTGCTGACCTGTGATCACCTCAATCTTGCCCAGATTTAGTTGCAGCTGGCAGGTCTTCATCCAGGTACACATCTTCCTCAGGCATTGGGAGAGCTGTGTGATGGTGCTCTCCATTTGTAGGGTAGGAAATGTAGAGTTAATTGTCCTCTAAATTCTGCTGGCACTGATGTCTTCTATGTCTTGTGATCTTTGCTGTGGACTCAATATGTATGTTGAATAGGATGGAGAGAAGGAAATTTAAACTTTGCAGAAGAATGTTGTCTAGGTACATGAGCAGTGGCCCATCACAACCTAGAGTATAGTCAGTACAGTGTAAGACTGCCCAGTCCTGCCATATCAGTAGCACCTTCTGGCCAAAACTGCTGACAAAGATCGTCTGAATTTGTTAGTATTCAGTTACTAAAGAGAGAGCCATCAATGACTATCGCCTGTCTAGTGTACTTGCAGAAGATTAGCTGTCACTTTGTTCAAGAATGGTAGTAATTGATGAGATTATTCCCAATGCAGTATTTTTTAACTTTGTCTTTAACCAGAGGAAAACATCTATTGTCTTAAAAGTTTGGCTGTGGTCAGAACAATGGCATTAAAATGGCACATCCTCTCTCACCATGGAGCCAAATTTAAGATGCTTCAGTGCGTGCACAGCAAGGAGACAAAAGGAGTAGAGACCCTGAACCTGAAGACTCCACACACACCCCAGTATGCCATGAAAGTGATCCCTTGAGTGGGTTTCCACAGCTAACAGTAGAGGTTTTGAAAAATCGGCATGCTGTAGATGTGACCAGTGGATATATGCATGATGCGAACACACTTAGCAACAAGCTTGCATGGAAAGATAGCAGTGGGCCGTCTTTCTGATTTCCTTCTCTACTCCCCTACCCTCTGCTATTACCAAGTGAAGCTGGTGGCTGTGTGCATGAACTGCTTTGTTTTCAGTTTGGGGGCAGGAATTCTGATTCTTAGACCTCTTGTAGTTTGTGCAAGTAGAGCTCTTTATTTCAAAGCCGTGGTAATGACGGGATGATATCTGATATCTGTCTGCTTCTTGTGTGTCTTTAGGTCTCACCTACTTGCTCACTGTCACTGACAGGATTTTATTCCTCATAGAATCATAGAAGATTAGAATTGGAAAAAACCTCAGGACATCATCTAGTCCATCCCCCTGCTTAAAGCAGGACCAGCCTCAACTAAATCATCTCATACTCCTGCAGAGCCAACAGCAGCTATGGGAGAGCAAATGAATTTGTTCTCTGCCTAGTACATTAGCAGTAGCATTGTCAGCTAAATTCATCACCATAAACAAAGGGTGGAAGTCAGTCAGCAAAAGCCCAGCTTGATGATTGGCTCACAGGTTAGGTTTACTGTGTTGGCAATTGGATAATATTTTGAGTTTTCAAATGAGCAAATTTGATCCTGGGAGCCACTGACAGAATAAATATGGGACCCAACAATTTCATTCTGCGCACATATTAATACAACACCTTAGAGCAAAATATCGCTGCACTAGGGCAGTTTGCTGTAGGGTGGGTTATGGTAGGTTTTTTAGCCTTTTGAGGTGGATGGTCTGTTCAGTATGTGTAGGTTAGTCATATCCCTACTGATTCTCCTACTACTGCCATAATGAAGGAAGTGGAGACAGACATAGTTGTACATGAGTGCTGATTGAACAAAACCAATGCTGCTTCATCAAAAGAGAACTGGTGCTGCTTCATGTGTGGAACAGATGAAACATTTAGACCAAATCACAGCATTCCACCCAATATGGAGAACATTTAAAAGACAAGATATAGGAATGTTTTTATTAAAAATTGGTTTATCTTGGATGCTTGATAGAAGCTGCTTTTGGGAGAGAGGCTTATCCATCGGGTGCATAATCTACAGACCAGTTCTAATGAGCTGGCTTTATGGAAGGGCCTTGTAATAATGTGTAAACACAGCATATCAGTTAGTATTGTAAAGACTTTAAACACTAAGGGGGTATTAATCTTAGTTCCTAGGGAGTCATATATTTAACTCTGCATATGTAGAGTTCTGAACTGAACCCTTTAAACTAGTATTTCATGCTGTATAGTCCAGTAGCCAAATGCAAGTTTTGGGCCCTGGTTTAGTGTCCATAGAGTGTTGTTGTTTTTATGTGGATTCTGAATTTCAGTATCCTAAATTCAAAACAATTGCCTAATGACATCTTGTCATGCTTGAACATTTTGAAATCTGAGCACCTCCCTCCAGACTCTCAAGCCAGGTGAGAGTGAAATCACTTTAATTACATTTCAGTTATTTTTAATGAAAGCCACACACTAATATTTTGTTATGGAACATAATTAGCAAAGAGGTACATATGTAATGTCTCTGTATTGGTGTATGTATAATCCGTATATTTTGCTAGTGCACCCTCATCTTCCCCCTAAGCCATATTCTTGTACTCACAAACCATGCGGACAACAAATCCTTGCATATTTACTCATGAGAATTAATTTACAAATATTAGACAGTTATAAACATTAACAGATTATAAACCAAACAGAGATTCAACTCTTTTCCTCATTCACTGATCCTTTAGACTCCACTTAGCACCCAGAGGCAATAGTAAACATTGTCCGTGGTAGAGTGTCAATATACGCACTTACAACTGGAATTCACTAAATGCAAGAATTGAACATAGCTGGCCCATGGTATTCTCTAACACAATACCAAGGATAGTAAGCACTCAATGACAAAAAAATCCAAACATGTACAGGTGGGTCTAACACTAGCCTTCACTATTCAAGAGTGATAGGCCTACAAGCAAGTTCATGAGAGGTTGACATCAAGAATATTTTGTCATACGAATTGGATCCTGTACAAGTGTCCATGTTCGCTAACTTATTACATGAGGATTTCTACAGCTGAGTCTAACCTAAAGAAGCAGCTGTAGACAGAAGTGTCAACTAGACATACTCCACAAGAAATATCCTATACAGTCATTGATGGTTCAACAATTCCTTGGGTTACTCAAGCGGCATCGTCAAGGACTTTGACCAATTTCAAAGTCTATGGTGAACATAAGCTAGCAGCAGGTGATGTACATCTTGTCTTTGACAGGTACAAAGACTTCAGCACAAAGAGTGTCACAAGATCTAGCAGAGCCACAGAAGCAAGCAGAGTGCATCAGTTGAGTATAAGTACACAGCTACCTCCACTGAAAGTTGTCTTGACAGTTACTGAAAATAAGAAACAGTTGACTTACATCATTTATACGGAACATATTCAAGACAAGAAGTTTGACCAATGACACACACTAAAGCACAAACTAGTCATCACAGGCAGAGACAATCCCCCAGTGGAAATAAACAAGGGAGATGTGGTGATCAACAAAGAAAATACAGCCACCTCAAATGAGAGAGCCTTGTACAACAAACGGTTATGGCTGCAAAAAAGAAATCAGTGGAGATGTCAGTATTATCACTGATGTATTTGTCTTATATGACAAGAGCATCCTTATCTTGAACAGGGCCTAACATCTGTGATGATTATGGAACCCCAGTCAAAGAGGAATCTGTAATAAACATCCATGCTACTGCAGAGCAACGCTGGAATGCTGTACCAAGACTGTTAGCTGCCTGTGCACTCTCAGGCTATGATACAGCAGCTTCCTATTTTGATCGCGATAAAGGAATTATGTTGATTCTGCAAGCTAGATACCCTCTCTCTCTCTCTCGGGTGACATCAATGCAGCAATGCCTGCTGGCTGTCATTGAACAAGCAACCAAATTCATGGCTGCATGGTACGGACAATCAAATTGTGCCACCATGTTAGAAGAATGTCAGAACTCATGGGCAGCGAAAGCGGGCAAAGATACTAACACCAAAGCGAAGCTCCATACCACCACCAACTGAAGCATTTATAGAAAACCTAAAACATTTTCAGGTGTGTGTGGAAAAAGTGCTTTGGATCCAGATGCACTACTACCTGAGCCACTTAAGGATGGATGGATACATGGTGATTGTTCTAACTCTCTGTTCCCAAAAACTGTACCATACAATGTCATGCTTGATCCTCCAAATATTTTGAAGTTTATCTGGTGAAAGTTACCCACCTTGTAAATTTGAGAGATGTGGATATAACAGTGCCAAACTGCCATATACCACATTCTTTTCAGGCCAGGGAGAAGTGAGTGTGTTGCAATGAAATGAAAAAATTAGCTTTCGCATTTGCACATAAAAACAGTGATGACGAGTAGTGACCTGATTATTTATATTAGGACACTCAACTATAGTTTGAATGACAAGAACACTAGTAATCATTTATAATGATTCTAAAATGAAATATTTGGTTCAAATGGTTTTGTTAAATATTTTTCACATTCAAGTGGACAGTGTATTGAATGAAAATCGAGGTCCGTGCCTATACCCACAACCCCTGCCCCATGTACCTCATTATTCAAACATGTATTGTTATTGATTGTCATTGCAAATGTTAAATACTTGCTTTTTATATATTAAAACTCTTTTGGCTTGATTTTGGCAAATTCTCACTAACAGGGATAGGGATGGCAGCAAGGGTGGGATGGGATGTCAATATTTCAAATGCTCTGCAGTGACAGTTTCAGGCAGATTTTTAAAATATATGGTCCTGAGATACAGAATCCACAAAAAAGCCTTATATGGACCTTAAAGCACGGTTGACCAGCGGGGTTGACAGACTAATGCTGAAGGAAGCTGCCATGGTCCAAAAGCTACACTACGTGTTTCTGTTCTCATGAGTCGCTTTCTATTTCATTCTTTCTGTTTAAAAATGGACAGAGTGCAACATTAAAATTCTATTAAAATGTGATACTTTCTCCACTCTTGATGGGCACTACCACAGTAACTGACACTGTGAAAATGGGGTATACATGAGCCATAAAAGAACTGGAAGTGCTTCTTCGGGTGCTTATTCATGTTAATTCCAATCAGGTATGCACACGCCGTGTGCACAACAGCTGGAAGATTTTTCCCCTAGCAGTATCCGTAGAGTCGGCCTGGGCGCCCCCTGGAGACACACCCTCATGATGCCCAGTATAGGGCCCTGCCAACCCGACCTCCCCTCAGTTCCTTCTTACCACCTGTGACGGCTAGCTGGAACTCCCCGCTGCTCTTGTGCTTGAAGTGTCTCAGGGAGGGTCACCATTGTAAAATCTGTAGAGGGTCTTGACCCAGGACCCTCAAGGACCAAGAACAGTGCCTTCAGGTTCTGCTTATGGAGGCAGCACTTCGGCCTTAGTCAGACCTCGGCGCGGTGGACCAGGCCTCAAGCACTCCTTCCTCGGTGCACAGTGATCCATGCGCAAGCCAGTGCTGAGGGAGGACTCCTCCAGGGACCCACGGCTCTGTGCACAGGTCCCAGTCTCACTCCTCGACCAAGTGGCCAGCAAGCGTTGAGGACCTACAGCTTTTCTCCACACCGGCAGAATTTGAGGCAGCATCAGACCTCCTGTAGCTGACAGCACCACCCTCCCCTCCAAGGCAAGAGAGGTCGCCAACGCCGGTTCCTGGCCCAATACACTCTGTGGGCAAGCTGGCAATATTGGCGGCGATGAGGGTATCATCCCCTGTGTGCTGAGCCCTGGCACTGGTGGCCCATATGGGGGAGCTGCTACTGTCCCCCAGTTGGCATCACTCGCTTGCACCAAGTCGCTCTGCTCTTCCATGTCGGAGCCCTCAGAGTCAGAAGCAGAGTCATCACACTTCAGTAGGATCAGAAGTTCCTGCTCCTACTGCAGCTGACAGCCCTACCTGAGACAGTGGCAGGCTCCTCAGTGGCCCTTCTGGACACCCTGGGGCTATCACCAGAGACTGGGCAGAGTCAGGATTTCAAACCAGTGCCGGTGGCCTCAGCGTCCTTCGGGCCACCACACATGCCCTCCACACCAGGGATCCTGCAGGGGACCCATCCGGCAGCTTTACTGACGTCGACGATCTCGGCACTGATTGGGGCATTGCTGACAGGAACGCTGATTGCCGCACCATCCACGGCACTGACCATGGCACCACCAGCAACACTATCCATGGCACTGACCACGGCACCAGTGTTCATCACTCCTAGGGACTCCAGAGGGGCCGAGGGCAGGGAGCAGGCTCCTGTGCCGGCCACCATCTCGTCGTCGTCCTCTCTGGATGAGATGGTGGCTAGCTCAGCAACTGCTCCAGCCTTCAAGGGTCCTACAGCAGCTGCTGAGATGAGTGGCCCAGAACCTGAACATCAAACCTGAGGAGATGGTGGAGGCGGCCGAGCTGATGGTCGACATTCTTTCCTCTCCAGGGCAATCCTGTATCGTGCTGCCAATGATTAAAACCATCAGCGATGCCATAAAGACTCTGTGGCAGACCCCATCCTTGTTGCCACCTACCGCCAAGAGGTACGAACAGAGATACTTTGTCCCCTCAAAGGGGTAGGAACACCTATATATGCACCCTCAGCTGGACTCTCTGATAGTGGACATGGCCAATCAGCTTGAGCACCAGGGCTACCAGGGGCCCTTTCCCAAGAATTAAGAGGCCAAAAAAACGGGATCTCTTCAGAAGAAAATCTGTTCCATGGGGGGGGGGGGCGGGGTTTGCTGCTCCATATCGCTAACCATCCAGGGGTGGTTAGCAGGTACAATTATAATGTTTGTGGGGCCAAGCAAAAAATTTGCAGAACTCCTCCTTATAGAATCTCACGTGGAGTTTTCTGCACTGGTAGAGGAGGGCAAATTAATTTCCCATGCATCCCTTCAGGCGGCTGGGGATGCAGCGGATGCAGCATATCGCATCATGGCTACCGGTGGCCATGAGGAGGAGTTCCTGTCTGCAGGTCTCTGGCCTCCCATATGAAGTGCAGCAGACTATCCAGGACCTGCCCTTTGAGGGTAAGTCTTTGTTTTCTGAGAAGACTGACTCAGCTGCACAGCCTCAAGGACCTCAAGCCACCTTGAAATCCCTGGGCCTCGACACCCCTGGCAACCAACGGAGCCCCCACCAAGGAATTATCAACCTCAGGGTAGGAAGGGCAGGTTGTTCAGGAGGAGTAGGAATTCAAGGAAGAGACCTCACCTCTCCTCTGGCCAGGGCTCTGGTGAGTCTAAACCCTCCTCAGGCCCAAAACAGGCCTTTTGAAAGTGCGCCCAGGGGCGATGCACCAGTGCAAAGATTGGATCCATCCTGCCTTACCTTTTTGTCTCATCTGTCCTATCTGTCCCCTTTCTACCATGCATGGGCCTGTATTACGTCGGACCGCTGGGTACTCCGCACGGTAGAGAGGGGATATTTGCTCCAATTCTCTGCCCCCCTGCCTTTCCAGCCCTCTTCCCCAGCCCTCTTCAGGGACCCTTCTCACAAGCAACTCCTTATACAGGATGTGCAATTGCTCCTCTTGGTGGGGGCAGTGGAAGAGGTTCATCAGGAGTAGAAGGGCAAGGGCTTCTATTCCTGGTATTTCCTAATACCGAAAGCCAAAGGTGGGCTCAGGCCCATCCTATACCTACGGAAATTCAACAAGTTCATTAAGAAACTCAGGTTCTTTTTCGAGTGCTTGCTCATATCGATTCCAATTAGGTGTGCGCGTGCAGCATGCACGATCGTCGGAAGATTTTTACCCTAGCAATACTCTGTGGGTCGGGTGAGATGCCCCCTGGAGTGGCACCCTTATGGCACCGGATATATGCCCCTGCCGAATCAGCACCCCTTCAGTTCCTTCTTACCGCCCATGATGATCTTTGGAACTGGGGAGTGTGGCTTAGCTGAACTCCACTTCCCTAGCTCTTAGCTCGTTTATACCTGTAGATAGTTATAGAGTAGTTAGTAGTAGTTTCTAGTTGTAGTTAATAGTAGTTATTGTCCTTAGTGTACATAATAATTGGAGGTAAGGGGTTTCTCCCTTTCCCTCCTTCCCAGTACCCGGGCTTATGCCTAGGTCTCCGTGCTTGGCCTGCCTTAAGCCTATGCCTACAGGAGAACCCCACGACTCCTATTTGAAGTGCCTGGGGGAATCCCATTCAAGCCTCGGACCAAAAAGGAGCAGGACTTTTGCTTGAAGCAGCTCCTCATGGAAGCGGCACTTAGCCTGATGTCCTCAGACCTGTGCTGAGATCCGGCACTGTCGGTTTGAAGCACACCTCCAGCACCACAGCTTCACAACCTGGCACTGGCAAAGACCCCCAGCACCAGACATCTCTGGTACTGCTACCAGTGCGGCACCGCTCACTGTCTCCGAGACCCAAGAAGCAGCACAAGCAACCTGCTGCACCTGTCCAGTTGCTGGCACCGCCTGTGCCCACCTTGGAGCAGCATCCCGTGCCGGACCGCCCCGCGAAGGCTCCAGCTCCAGCACTGTCGATTCTGGCGCTGCAAGTGCCATTGAGTCCAGTGCATATAAGCTCCCCATTGTGCACCGCGGTCGAGCTTGGCCTGCCTTCTACCCCGGAGACTTTCTCCATGACTCGTGACCTGATTGCGCTCACTGAGCCGGGACTGCCACAACCTTAGGTACCACCGGTGCGGGTTGTGCCCTCGACAGGGAAGCCCTCCATGATGTGCCTTCTGTCACAGAGCGAAATGGGTCGGCACTGATCTCGGTCCCAATCCAGATCACAGTCCCAATCCAGGCGCTGTCTCATCCACAGCACCGCTCGCTGTCCTGGCAATGATCACCATCTCGGCGCTGGTCGCACTTGCGGCTCCACTCTGCCTCTTGAAGATCTTCTTCCTGGTACACTCGGTACCAGTCCAGCTCCCAGCACCAATCCCAGCGCCAGTCTACTCGGAGTCGTTCCCGGCACTGCTCCAGCCATAAATCTTCATAGAGGTCCAGATCTGCCTCCCGGCACCGATACAACTGTCGGTCCTGGTCCAGGTCGCAGTACCATTTGAGACCGAGGCGTCAATCTCCATCTCCGTAGCGCGGCCTACAGCACAGGACAGTGTGACCCAGCATGAGCGATCGGCTCCACCTTGGCCGTCCTGCCCCAGCTCGAGGTCATCCCAAGTGGAGAGTGGCTACCATGTCCATGAACAAGACACGGATGAGGCTAGCCAATGACACGATGAGGGGCATGATCCTGCTCAGGGACCCCCACAATGGTCCTTTTGGACCCCTTAGGCATACCATCAGGTCCAAGGTGTCCCATCTGGGGCTTCTCGCTCTGCCCACTCGGAACCCTGGGTTCCGGAGGCCACTGTCAGTCACCTCCCCCCCAGGGGGTTCAGAGGCAATGGCCCTACCCTCAGGTAAGGCCCATGCACCTACCATGGACCTAGGGCAGCTGGATGGACGGATGGATGGACACACACACACACACGACTTGCCTCAGGATCCGTTAGTCCCGGGCATATCCTCCTCGTCTTCACCTGACGAGGCGGTGGCGGGCACGTCCTCCTCTGGCCCACCACCTATAGACCTCTGTGTGCACCAAGACTTACTTCGTAGGGTGGCACAAAACATGAACCTCCAGGTGGAGGAGGTGGTGGAGGTCGAGGACCCGGTGGTGGACATTTTATCTGCCGAGACCCTGACTCATATAGTCTTGCCATTTATTCAGACCATTCAGGCTAATGCCACCACAGTCTGGCAATCTCCGGCGTCTATTCCTCCCACTGCCAAGGGGGTGGAGAGGAAGTACTTGGTCCCCTCCAAAGACTATGAGTACTTGTACATTCACCCTCAACTGTGCTCCCTTGTTGTGCAATCCGTTAATAAGAGGGAAAGACACGGCCAACAAGCTCCTGCTCCTAAATCCAAGGACGCTAGATGCCAGGATTTATTCGACTGAAAGATCTATTCTATAGGCAGCCTACAACTCAGAGTGGCTAACCAGTAGGCCCTCTTGAGTCTTATAATACCTGGAACTTGATGGGGAAGTTCAAAGAGCTGGCTCCTCAGGAGCCCAGGGAGGAGTTTGGGGCCTTGCTAGAGGAGGGCAAAAAAGTAGCCAGAACATCTTTGCAGGCTTTGATAGATGTGGCAGACTCGGCAGCTAGGACTCTAGCCTTGGGCATAGCTATGCGCCACATTTCGTGGCTGCAGGTGTCCGGTCTCCCACCAGAACTGCAGCAAACGATTCAGAACCTACCCTTTGATGGCCAGCAGCTATTTTTGGACAAAACTGACTCCAGACTCCAGAGTCTGAAGGATAACTGGGACATCATGTGTTCACTGGGCATGTATACCCTGGTGACACAACGTAGGGCCTTCCAACCCCAACAGCAGCGCGCCTATCCTAACCCCCAGCCGAGACAGGACTTATCTAGAAGTCGCGGCTGGAGTTATAGGAGGTGACAACCTGGTCCTCAGATGGGCCAGAACCAGGGACCCCCCCAAACCATTGGTGGGGCCCAAACAACTTTTGAAGGTACGCCCGAGGGCGGAGCACCAGTCTCCTTACATGATCCTTCCCCACCTTTCACCAACTGCCTCTCCTATTTCCTCCCTGCGTGGTCCCACATAACGTCAGACCTCTGGGTCCCATGCATGGTGGAAAGTGGATACCGACTTCAGTTTGTTCCTCTCCTCCCCCGTCCCTCTTCAGGGACCCCTCTCATGAGCAACTCCTCCTAAAGGAGGTGCAAACGCTCCTAACTATCAAAGCTATAAAGGAGGTTCCAGAGGAACTGAGGGGCAGGGGGTTTTACTCCTGCTACTTCCTAATCCTCAAGGCAAAGCGGGGTCTACGGCCCATTCTGGACCTGCGCGGACTCAAAAAATTCATGATAAAGTTGAAGTTCCGCATGGTTTCCCTGGGGACCATTATTCCTTTCCTGGAGACTGAAGGACATGTACTTCCACATAGCAATTTACCTGCCACACAGGCGCTTCCTTCACTTTGTGGTCAACCAACAACACTTCCAATTCACCATACTTCCCTTTGGCCTATCCACAGCACCAAGGGTCTTTACAAAGTGTATGACTGTCGTTGCTGCCTCACTCCGTCAACATCAGATCCAAGTGTTCCCGTACCTCGATGACTGGTTCATTCGGGGTCGCTCCGAGCTTCAGGTGCAATCTCATGTTCAATTCACCATGAACTTGTTCAGACAGCTGGGCCTGCTGCTCAATGTCAAAAAGTCCACTTTGCAGCCGACCGAAAGAATAGACTTCATCGGAGCAGTCCTGGATTCAAATCTCACCCATGCGTGTCTACCGCATGCCCGCTTCCAGTCCATGATGAGCATTATCCACGGCCTCCAAAGCTTCCCGACCTCAACAGCACTCACATGCCTTGGTCTCCTGGGACACGTAGCGTCTTGCACCTTCGTGACCAGACATGCCAGACTGCGCCTCCGTCCACTTCAGGCCTGGCTCTCATCAGTGTACTGCCCAGGCTGGGACAATTTAGACACAGTGCTTACGGTACCAATGGAAGTTTTAACCTCCCTGGTTTGGTGGCTGAACCCCAACTTGGTATGTGGTGGAATGCCATTCCATGCCCCGCAGCCCTCACTTTCTGGTTGGGTGCAGCAAAGTCAGATACTTTATTATCTCAATCAATTGCATAGAGGGAGAGAGTACACCAGGACACAGGGATTCCCCCTCCTAGGCAGATCTCTCAACAGGTAAACAATTACAGTAAGCATTTATATCTTTATTACAGACAATAATAAGCAACACTGTACAGACAGTAGCAAGCAACAGCTGCATTTTGTTTATACATAGGTCATCCTGATAACTTATTTTTCTCACTTATTTTGACTCTAGTCCACATTCTGTCTTATCTACACAAGGTCGCAACAACTTCTCACACAGTTCTTTCCCACTCGCCTCACACAATCCTCGCTTCTACAAATCTCACGTTATTAGGGTTACAGTTAGCCTGACTCTTGCTAACAGAGACTGTCATGCATTACAAAACCCCTTCAAATCCCTGTCAGTTCTTTCTCTACTTCCACACCACGGACGCATCATCTCTGGGCTGGGGCGCTCATCTTGCAGACCTTTGGTCCACACAAGAAATAACCCTGCAGATCAACATACGGGAGCTGAGGGCAGTACGCCTGGCATGTCAGGTATTCCACAAACACCTTCAGGGCCATTGTGTCGCGGTTTTCACAGACAACACAATGGCCATTTTTTATATCAACAAACAAGGGGGAGCACAATTGTCCCCACTCTGTCATGAAGCCATTCGCCTTTGGGAATTCTGCGTAGCCCACTCGATCGAGCTGGTAGCGTCATTTCTCCCAGGAGTCCAGAACACCTTGGCAGATCGCCTCAGCAGACCCTTTCTGGCTCAAGAGTGGTCGATTCGCCTGGACATTATCCATTCTGTTTTCCGGAAGTGCAAGTTTCCCCACATAGACCTTTTTGCCTCTCGCGAGAATTGGAAGTACCAGGTGTTCTGCTCTCTCCAGGGGCACTCCCTATTGGACACCTTCCTGATGCCGTGGAAAGACCATGTCAGACCCACTGTATACAGTGTTTCATAAGGACAATGTACAGCTGCAACCACACCCCGCCTTCCTTCCTAAGGTGGTGTCTGTCTTCCATGTCAACCAAGACATCTTCCTTCCGTCTTCTACCCGAAGCTGCACGCTTCTCAACGAGAACAACCGCTGCATCCCCTAGATGTTCGCAGGGCCCTCGCCTTTTACATCGAACAATGAAACCTTTTAGGAGGATGACCCAGCTGTTCGTAGCTGTGGCAGGCCAGATGAAGGGCCTCCCGGTCTCCACACAGCGCATCTCGTCCTGGATTACATCATGCATCTGTGCATGCTATGAGTTAGCTGGTGTCCCAGCTAGGCATCTTACTGCCCGCTAT
This sequence comes from Gopherus flavomarginatus, assembly GCF_025201925.1. NCBI lineage: Eukaryota > Metazoa > Chordata > Testudines > Testudinidae > Gopherus > Gopherus flavomarginatus. The sequence continues at coordinate 1,103,793 of NC_066640.1, read as the reverse complement.
ACTCAGGCTCAAGCTTCGTCCTCCACCTTCCTGTCTCGTGTGCCCATACAGGAGATCTGTAGGGCAGTAACTTGGTCATCAGTACATACCTTCGCTTCCCACTATGCAATAGTGCAGCAGTCCAGGGGTGATGCTGCATTTGCTTCAGCGGTCCTTCACTCCACGATATCTCACTCCAACCCCACCACCTAGGTAAGGCTTGGGAGTCACCTAATTGGAATCGATATGAGCAAGCACTCGAAGAAGAAAAGACAGTTACTCACTTTTGTAACTGTTGTTCTTCGAGGTGTGTTGCTCATATCCATTCCAAACCCGCCCTCCTTCCCCTCTGTCGGAGCAGCTGGCAAGAAGGAACTGAGGTGGCGCTGGGTCAGCAGGAGCATATATCCGGCGCCACTCCAGGGGGCGCCTCAGCCAACCCACCGAATATTGCTAGGGTAAAAATCTTCCGATAATCGTGCACGTGGCGCGCGCACACCTAATTGGAATAGATATGAGCAACACATCTCAAAGAACAACAGTTACAAAGGTGAGTAACCATCTTTTCCACATGGTCTCTTTGGCCTCCATCGTCCCTTCCTTGGATCCAGGGGACTGGTATGCTGCCCTCGACTTGAAGGACGCATACTTTTATATAGGAATTACGCTGTCCCACAGAAAATACCTCAGGTTTGTGGTGCACAACAATCACTTCCAGTTCACAGTCCTCCCGTTCAGCCTGTCAGCAGCGCTTCGATATTTACCAAATGCATGGCAGTCATTGCCATGTTTCTGCACAGCTGCTGGGTACAGATGTTCCTGTACCTCGACAACTAGATGATCAAGAGCTGCTCCAGGACTCATGTGGAGGCACAAGTCAGATTCATCATTGCAACATTTGACGAACTGGGCCTTCTCCTGAACACAGGGAAGTCAACTCTGTCCCCTGTTAAGAGGATAGAGTTCATAGGGGCGTGCTGGACTCAACCCAGACCAGGGCGTACCTACCGGAATCAGTGTTCTGGGACCTGAGCAACATCATTCGGAGTCTTAGGCAGTTCCCCGAAACTCCTGGGACACATGGCTGCTCATACCTACGTGGTGCAACACACCAGGCTCAGACTCCGGCCACTCCAATCATGGCTAGCCTCGGTGTATTGGCCGGTTCAGGCAGTTTGGACAGGGTCTTGACTTTGCCTCACCCAGTCCTCAACTGTGGTAGATAGACCCACAGCTAGTGGGTGCATCGGACTTGGGCTGGGGAGCACATTTGGGAGACCTCTGGTCTCAGGTGGAGCTCATGCTCCACATCAATGTCAGAGAGCTGAGTGATACACCTGGCATGCCAGATTTTCCGAGTCCACGTAAGTGGGAGATGTATATCGGTGTTGACAGACAGCACCACAACAAACGGGGAGGTGCATGCTCCTCTCCCCTGTGCCAGGAAGCCGTCATGCTGTGGGACTTTTGCATAGAGCATTCAATACACCTGCAAGCATCGTACCTCCCTGGGGTACAGAACGAGTTAGTGGACTATCTCAGCAGGTTGTTCCATGGCCACGAGTGGTCCCTACGCTTGGACATCATGAACTCCATTTTCCAACAGTTGGGCTGTCTCCAGATAGACCTCTTTGCCACATGGCATAACAGGAAGTGTCAATAGTTCTGCACCTTCCTGAATCACAGCCTGGGCTCCATAAGATATGTTCCTCCTTTCCTGGGGAGGCCGTCTCCTATACGCATTTCCACTCTGGTCCACAAGGTGCTCCTCAAAATATAGAGAGATTAAGCATTGGTAATATTGATAGCCCCAGCCTGGCCCCACCACATTGGTACACGTTACTCCTGGATATGTCTGTGGAAGCCCCAGTCACCTGGCCATTCTTCCTGGACTTGATAACTCAGGCTCACAGCCATCTTCAGCACTGGAACCTCGAGTCATTGCACCTAACAGCATGGATGCTCCATGGCTAAACTCGATGGAGCTTTCCTGCTGGGACCAGGGTAGACACGTTCTCCTTGGCAGTAGGAAACCCTCCACCAGAGCTACCTACCTTGCCAAGTGGAAGACATTTTCAATCTGGTCAGCACAGCATCATTCGTCCCCGACACTCACCTCTATTCCACTCATACTGGGACTATCTTCTCCATCTCAAGCAGCAGGGACTGTCCATGTCATCAATAAGGGTTCACTTGGTTGCCATCTGTGCATTCTATCCAGGCACAGAGGGCCCGTCAGTCTTTGCCAACCCATTGGTCAGCCATTTTCTCAAAGGTCTCAGTAGGCTATATCAGCAAGTCCGGCAGCCAGTCACGGCCTGGGACCTTAATCTGCTCCTTTCCAGGTTGACATGGCCGCCCTTTGAACCACTAGCGACGTGTTCCCTGCTCTACCTCTCGTACAAGGTGGCATTTTGGTAGCGATAACCTCAGCCAGGGTGCTATCTGAGCTCAAGGCCCTAACATCAGAGCCTCCCTACTGTGTTCTATAAGGACGAGGTGCCGTTCAGTTCCCACCTGTCTTTCCTTCCGAAGGTTGTCTCCCATTTCCACATCAACCCGGACATCTTCCTCCTAGTGTTCTATCCTAAGCCACACTCGAGTGGCAGGGAGCAGAGGCTTCACTCATTGGATGTCCTCAGAGGGTTAGCCTTTTACATCGGGAGAATGAAGTCATTCCAAAGTCCATTCAACTACTCATGGCTGTGGCAGACAAGATGAAGGGTCTTCCTATCTCCTCTCAACGAATTTCATCGTGGATCACGTCCTGCATTCGAGAGTGTTACAGCCTGGCAGAGGTGCCTGTCCCTCCGCTCACTGTGCACTCCACCAGGGTGCAGGCTTCTTCAGCAGCGTTCCTGGCGCAGGTTCCCACCCTGGAAATATGCAGAGCAGCAGTGTGGTCCTCCATCCACACTTTCACCACTCGCTATGCAATCACCAAGCAGGCCAGAGACGATGCGGCCTTTGGTGGAGCGGTGCTCCAGTCTGTGAACACTCCAACCCTGCCTCCTGAATTTAGGTTTGCAAGTCATCTGATCTGGAATTGACATGAACAAGCACTCTTAGAAGAAAAAACGGTTATTCACCTTCTCATGTTCATTCCCATTCAAGTCCATTTCAATACCCACCGTTCTTCTCCGCTGTCAGAGTAGCCGGCAAGAAGGAATGGGGAGGGAGGGGAAGGTCAGGTTGGCAGGGCTCTATACCGGGCACCATGAGGGCGCAACTCCAGGGGGCGCCCAGGCCGGCCCGACAGATGATACTAGGGGAAAAATCTTCCGACTGTCTTGCACGCAGCATGTGCACACCTGATTGGACCGGACATAAACAACACATCTCAAAGAACAACAGCCACGAGAAGGTGTGTAATTGTGTTTTCTCTGGAAAGATGTAGCTGATTATCAGTAAAGTGTATTTGCTGATGCTCTGAAGGCATGGTGGTAAAATTAATATCCTTGCCTGATTTGTAATCACACACATCTGAATGAATTCAATAGCCAGTTAGCTAATCACTCTGCACCCAATTCCAGGCAATAAAGAGTATTTAGGCAGCTTTATAGTGTACTTGGGTAATTTTTTCCCTATTCACGTGCACTCAGTAAGAGATTTGGAATTTCTTGGACAAGAAATTGCAAAGTCATTGAATGACCAATAAAATTATCTACAATGGTAGGCTTCATGTGAAATAATACAGACAGATATTGCCTAATGGTATATGTAACTTTTTTAATTGCAATATATAATAAAGGAAATGGACATAATGGTTTTCCTGTAACTAATCTCCAGTGTTGACAGTAGGACACAGGCACTGCAAAAAGAGAGTAAAATTGGTGTCTTATCCAAGTGGGGGAAACCTCTTGCCTCATTACTAAACAGCTCTGTAGTATATACAGCAGAACCCTGTTTATCTGTTCTAGTTGAGACTGGGGCCAGATCAGATGATCAAAAATTCAGGGTATGTCTACACTACCTGCCAGATGGGCGGGCAGCTATCGATCCAATGGGAGTCGATTTATTGTGTCTAGTCTAGACGCGATAAATTGATCCCCGAACGCTCTCCCATCGACTCCTGTACTCCACTGCCACGAGAGGCACAGGTGGTGACAACAGGGGAGTGGCAGCAGTTGACTCACTGTGGTGAAGACACCACAGTAAGTCGATCTAAGTACGTAAGTTGCATAACTTAGATCAATCTCTTCTTCCCCTCCCTCCCAGACCAGGCCTCAGATAATCCAGAGAATGGGAAAGTGCAAAGCTGTAGCACCATCTATCGGTCACAAGAGAGATTGCCTGTTTCTGGACCTGTGTGCATTGGTTGTTCGGTTAATACAGAGAGCTGGATAATGGAGGATTGGATAAATGGGGTTCTACTGTCTTCTAAATAATTACTACAGTAGGTCTTAATTGCATTGCTTGCATCAAATCTGTAATTCTGTCTGAGTGGGTTCTTTCTGCCATATGAGCATTCTTGGTGCTCAATTTGCCTTCTCTAGTTTTTGATATCAACCATCCCCCACTGACTGAATTACAGCCTTGTATTCAATTGCCCAGTATATTATAATATATATATTTTATATATGTAAATATGTTGTAATTCATAACATTTCCACTGACCAAATGTAGCTTTGGTTCATCCTTCTGTGATGTTATCATGGAACATGCCCTGTTTCAAAACTAGCAGTGGAGGGGTAGAGGGAGGAAGGGCTCTAGATTAGAAATATCCAGAGGTTTTCTGCAAACTAACTTTTACTGTTATCTCTAGAAAGTAAATGATTAGGTCCATTCAGGTACACAGTGATGGGTGAAATTAAACACAAACTTGACAAATGACTTGATGGGTTATCTGTGCTGCTCCAAATGAAATTGTGGGAATTTTGTTTTTCAAAGAAAATTGGAATTGACTTTCCTTTTGCCTGTTTTAGGTTATACATTCAAACATTTTAAAAAACTGTTAAATAAAGATACTTAATTTTTAAGTCGATTTTGTTCAGTTCTTTCTGGATCACTGTATGGTTTGAAATCCAGTCGTTTGCCTTTTGTTCTTTGCACTGTGACATTACAGAAAAGTTTCCCTGATTTTAAAGGGTCACTGCCATGGAGTTTAGGCCTTGACTGAAACCTATCTTAAAAATTATTCAAACTGGTGTCTAATATCCTCATTTCTCAAGTAACTACTTGTTCATAAACAATTCACTATACCATCATAAAGAATTGTTCTATATTTCCATGTGGATCCACACACATTTCCATGGGGATCTCTCCTTTCTTTTGTCTCCTGAAACTTGGGTTACAACAGTACCAAAATAACCAGCTATGGCAATTTAGGCCCATTTTGTGATGTGCCATATCATGTACTTTTTTGTTTTGTTTTCTGAAAGGCAAATTTCTGAAGGGACTAAATCTCCACTGAAAGTAAAGGCAAATCCTGGATGCAGCTAAAAGAAATGTGCCCTGCTGTCTTAGCCGTTTCCTAGTGGATGCGAGTTATTAAATAGTGTATGTACCCGTTTCCGTGCCCCTTGTTTTTCAGTGCACACTGCTTTCCTTTTACAGATACAAAGCAATACAGTAAGTCAAAAATTCAGAAACATCTTGTTACCTGCTTTTTAAAGAATTGACAAAGCAACAGCTCTGTTCAGACTGAGGGGGACTGAGAGACAACTGCTTCCATTCACATAAAGAGGACTCTAAACCAGAAAGACCAGTTTTGTGGAAATAAAGGATAGTAAATAGTAAGATACAATCTGTCCCCAAAGCCCAGCTCAGGATCTCTGCAGTTGTATAAATTGCAGGATTAGCACAGTAAGGATTAATATGGATTGTATAATGTTCAATTGTTTTGAATTGCAAACACAAACCTATATCTCAGTTTGTTCTGTTATGTGAATCTCCAGCATTTATAGCCTGGCAAACGTTAGGTGCCGCTTCTAACATACAAATACCTTAAAGGGAATTGGGTCCAGTGCTGTGATCCTGCTAGCTCTGCACCATTTCTGCTGGAGCTCCCCAATTCGGGGGCAGACTGGGAGCATAGGCACCAACTTCTGCTGGTGCCGGTAAGTGCTCAACCTGACTCCAGCCCTTCCCCACCCCCTCCTGCCCCCATTCCAACCCCTTCCCCAAAGTCCCCGCCCCCTCCCTGCCCCATTCAACTGCTTCCCAAATCCCTGCCCCAGACCTGCCTCTTCCCCGCCTCCTCCCCTGAGTGCACCATGTCCCCATCCTCCCCACTCCCTCCCAGAGCTTGCTACAGCTGTTTGGTGGCAGCAAGCACTGGGAGGTAGGCGGAGGAGCGGAGACATGGTGCGCTCGGGAGGAGGCAGAGGTGAGATAGGGAGCTTGGCTGCCAGTGGGTGCAGAGCACCCACCAGTTTTTCCCTGTGGATGCTCCAGCCCCAGAGCACCCATGGTGTTGGCGCCTATGATTGGGAGTGGGAGGAGATATGATTGGGAGTGTCCTGTGCATGTCTGCTGGCCACTGAAGCCATTACAACAGGAGCATAAGTGAAGGCAACCCGCAGGGCTGGTCTAGCTTATGTTGGGCATCAGACCCAACTCCAGTCCTCTCATAATTAGGGAGGTACAAGGCATCTCCTTGAACCAACCCATGGCAGAATCTTCCCTGTCATGTTTGCAACGTGCATAAACGCAGAATCTATTGTCAGTTCCTTGATGGAGCAAAGCAGTAATCTGCTCCTGCACTACATTGCACTGTCACTTGGTCAGATCATTGACAGACATAGGCAGTTCTTGGTTGGGAGACCTCCCGGCAAAACCAAGGTACTGTAAGAAATTCTGGTGGTTAGTAGGTGGCCCTTTTTCCTCTGTCGGTACTGAGCTAAGGGCCTAGCATGGTGCCATCTATCTAGTTGCTTCTATTGCCTCCATCACCATAATATCTGAGTACATCGAAGGCACGTCTTTTGACTAAGGTGTAAAACCAAGCTGTGGACTTTTGCTTAGTTGGCAAGCCCTGTAAGGGCCATAGAAGCCAAAGATTTATTTCTCTCCTTCCTGATAAAAGACAGTAATTCTCTCCAAGGAGGATTTTTGACCTGAAAAGTCCCCACAAACGTGCAGGTAGCCATGCTTAGAAAGCAATACAAAGCTTCTTTACAGCCTCTCTGGCAAACATGCGCTACAAGGTCCTGGGGCAGTGTCTTGGAGCTTTGTAACCCAGAACCAAAATAAATTCAAATTGATATTCTGTGGCTATTGCACTTATGTTTGCTGTGTCCATTGAATCCATATCCCTGGCAGCTATTGCAGTGGCTAGGCCCTAACTTTGTCTGAAGTCCTAGGCAGCAGATAATTACATCTCTACCTCAATATAATGCTGTCCTCGGGAGCCAAAAAATCTTACCACGTTATAGGTGAAACAGTGTTATATTGAACTTGCTTTGATCCACTGGAGTGCACAGGACCCCCCGCCTCCCCGGAGCACTGTTTTACCGCATTATATCTGTATTTGTGTTGTATCTGGTCGTGTTATATTGAGGTAGAGGTGTATTTGAAGCAAATCCACTCTGCCCCAGTTCTCAGGTGGAAATCTTTGAGAGAAAAGATTGTGTCATTGGCTAACTCCTTGCCAATCAGAGGAGCTGACATGTTTACTCCCAACTCCAGCAAAGCCCAGAAAGGACTGCAAGACCTGGCTGTGGCTTGGAGTTTCTTTCATACCTTAGCTATGAGAAGAAATTGGCAAAGGGATACCTCATTATTCCAGGGATAAGACCTACACCCAGACCAGCTGAGGGAGGCTAGTTCAGGGAACCAACTCTGCCCCTCCTGCCTGGCCATTTGGATACTATTACACCGCTGGGCCTGATGCTGTCTAGAACTAGGCCAAGGGATCAGAATACCTAGCTCCTCAGATATTTGGTGCTAATCAGCTTAGAGACTGCTACTGGGAATAGTGCATATATTCTGTAGTCCACTACACGTACAGTTGCACCTTCCTCCGAAGCATCTGGTAATGGCCACTATCAGGATCAGGCCGGTGGACTAGATGGCCCCTATGTAGGTACAGTCTGGCAATTCTCATGTTCCTTTGTTCCTAATTGTTGTTGAAAATGGTTTAGTCGCTAATGCAAATGAGACAAAAATGCCTGTAACACTGTTAGAGGAGCTTGAGAGAGGCCACCCACAAGTGGGCCGGGCAGTTCACAGAAACAAAATAAGCCCCTGCTCCAAAGAACCCACAGTGAAAAATGATATGCAACATTAGGAGGGAGGGTAGCAAAGGGGAGGGGATGAGTCCAGGACAAACAAGTGTCACAGCTTTGTGATACAGTGTAGGTAAAGCGATTGTCTTGAGGGTTCAGTCGAGTTCTCACCTTCTTTCTGCAATGGTACTGAACCATTCTCAACAGCAGCCCATTGCTCACAACCATTGTCAGCAATAGGACATGTTTCCAATGGAGACAGGGCCAGTGGAAGGTCTTTAAAAGAGTGACATAATGAGAGTACAATACCATCATCAAAAGTTTGAATTATTCCTATTTCTGAGAAGATTGAGTCACTTAACTCCCTCAAGATTATAGGAGCTCTCTGCCCTGGAGAAACAGAATCTTCCATCAGGAACAAAGTTGGGGCAGTCTGGAGCTTTCCTTACATTTACCAAAATCTGCATGAAAAATGTAACTTTGTGGCAAGGAAGTAATTGATTTCCTCTCAGTCTTCCCGATATATGTTCTGCCTGTTGGAGTCCTTCCTGCTCCCTGCCAGCATTGCTAGAGATGCTTTTTAAAGTGATGATACTGACCATGAAATGGAAGTGGGATGGGTGTAATCACAAACCTGGCACAGAGCCACTGGCTGTGAGCAGACACCAGGTTCCCTTGTTCAGAGGCATCTCAATGACCGGAGTCAGATAACCTGAATATGGCTCATCTTATGAGAATCAAAGGCCATGTGTAATTACAGCTTTCTGTTTTGTTCTTCAGTAATGAGAAATATGATTCATCCACAGTAATCCTCTGTCTTTGCTCTGGCATGGGTAACTTCTCTGACCTCCAGTGCCCACTCCCAGTTCTGAGTCTCTTTATTATCGTCCGTTCAGTTTGTCTGGTTCCTGCAACCTCTTGTTTTCTGTCTTCTCTAGTACTTAGGTCCTTGGAAACTGACCCCTCTTATTTATTTACTAATAACCACCTCTCCTCTACTGAATGCAAAGGAATTTGGAAAGAACAGCTTGCAGTGGTGTGACCCTAAGAACCACTCACTGCCAACTGGCATAGGTGATACTGATCCTCACAATCATCACGTAATGTACGTATAGACGATATTTAAGAAGTTGTATGTATGTACTGAAAATATATTTTAGGATCGGTGTCACAGACAGGGTTGACAAACAAGTATTTCCCAGACAAAGGGATGTTGGTTTACCTGTCTGCCTAGAATCATGTGAAAATTAAGCATTGTAAACAGATACAATTGAGGAGGTGTGTGAATTGAACAGGGGAGAACTCTGGGGGGAAAAAAGACAATGAACTCTTTAACAGTTGCTGGTGGTCTGTGCAGAGATGGCAAGTCATGTGATGCCAGTTCCTCCTTGTTTCCATCTGCTTCTACAGCCATCCAGGCTCTTCATTGCAAAGAAGAGCACAGAGGCCTGTAAAAGTAGCTGGAAACAAGAGGAGCATCCACAATAACTTCCTTGATGGGGGACTGTTGCTCATAAGAGGAGATGGGGAAATGGGAGCCATCAAACAGAGACATGAGTTACCAGTGGATCTGGAGCTGCCGCATGTGATTGGGAGTCATCTGCGGGAGCAGAGCCAGGAGCCTGGAGCTTTCCAGTGGCAAAGAAATGTTCAGGAGATGAGGAAATCAAGCCTGAGCAGCATGTGAGCAGCATGTGCAGGGTAGAGGGTGGAAGGAAGGATCATTCTGGGAGAGTGTAGGGAGGGAAGGGGCAGGAGGGGACGAGGACCAGACAGCCACGAACTACATTCAGGGGCAAGAGAAGAGTAGAACAGGGGCCGGGCTGATGAAATATGGAGCAAAGGGAGACGGGTTGATCAGTTATCTTCCCCAGAGGTTCAGTTGCTCTGGTTACCACAGGAATGTTGCAGTTTCAAATGGTGGTGTGGCTGGGCAGCTGAGGTCTCCAAGTGCTCTTCAGCTGCAGTTTGAGAATCTTGGGGACCTGTACTGGCCTCATTGAGTGCAGCTTCCTCTCTGCTAGAGGGACTGACCTGTGAGGCAACAGGAAAAGGGTGAAATTAGTGGAAATTGGCTCAAAAGCTCTGAAGAGGAAGAAATTACATTGACAAGTACTTGGAGGGATAAGCGCCCGAATGGGAGGGGCTGTTCAGACAGTCCAAGGCAGGAATGGAAATAATCGGAGTCAAATAAAATGTTGGTGCAACGTCAGAGCAAATTCCCTGACTGAAGAATCTTTTTCCCTGTGGCATAGCCAGCAAAAGGGGCAGGAGCCTCATTGCATCCCCGACTTTGGAGTTGGCCAAGAAAAGGTGCTCAGCTCATGAGCAAACGCTCCTGGTACCAACCATACCATCAGACACCAACACACAATCAGTACTCAGCACCTCATTAACTTGTATGCTAATGCTGCCACCTAGTGAGACCATTGCACACTCCAGTCACACACCAGTGCCGACAAGCAGTTCTTCGGGCCTGGCTACACTCGAAACTCCAAAGCGCTCCCGCAGCACCGCTCCCGCGGCAGCACTTTGAAGTGCGAGTGTGGTCACGGCACCAGCGCTGGGAGAGAGCTGGGAGCTCTCCCAGCGCTGCAGGTACTCCACCTCCCCGTGGGGATTAGCTTACAGCGCTGGGAGCCGCGCTCCCAGTGCTGGGGCACTGTTTACACTGGCGCTTTGCAGCGCTGTAACTTACTGCACTCGGGGGGGTGTTTTTTTCACACCCCTGAGCGAGAAAGTTGCAGCGCTGTAAAGCGCCAGTGTAGCCAAGGCCTTCGAGTGATTGCTCATGTGTGTTCCACAGTAGGTGTGCATACTCGCCACGTGCGCCGGTGCTGGAAGTTTTTCCCTTAGCAGTAACCGTAGTGGGAAAGTGCCACTCGCAACTCCTGGAGTGGCGCCTGCCTGGCACAGTATAAGGGGAGCTGCGCAGTCCCCACACCCTCAGTTCCTTCTTGCCTCCAGTGAAGGTACGTCGGAACTGCTCAGCTCCAGCCTTGCTACAGCTTGTCCTCAGAACTGTTCGTTCAGTAGTACCTGTAGTCAGTTTAGTTTTCAGTAAAGTTTAGTTAGTTAGTGAGCTGTGGCCGGGGCATGCTCTGCACCCTGGGCTTTAAGTCGTGCGGCTCTTGCAGGTGTTCTAGGCCAAGGAGTGACCTGCATGCAGACTGCCTGCGCTGCTTGGGAGAAACCCATATCAGCGAAAGGTGTAAGATCTGCAAGTTGCTCAAACCCTAGACTAAAAAAGAAAGGGACATTAGACTCCAGGCCATCCTGATGGAGTCGGCACTGGCCCCGACCCTGGCATGCCACTCCGATCCAGTACCTGGTACCACGGCATCGGTGCACGGAGACCCTCCGGTACCCTCGACTAGTCGGCACCGCTCTCCTTCCATGGGGCATGCCAAGAGGACCAGAAAGACTCCCTCTTCACAACGGCACCGAGGGAAGTCTGGGGACAGAGACTAGACCCATGTCTGGTAGTCCTCAATCCCCATCAGGCCCTAGGCCTCCAACTCACACAGAGTAGAGTAACCCTGCGCCTTTGGAGCAGGCCTCTCTGGATGTCCAGATGCCATCTATGCCCTAAGCCCTCTAGGTGGCTAAGGACGTCATGTCCATGCTGGGGCCGGGAGTGCCGCCAATGTCGGCCCCACACTCCAGAGGCAAGCCGCCGCTGGGATCGCCACAGTCACCACCAGCCTTGTACTGGTCTCAGTCAAGGGAACGTTCCCGACACCGCTCACTGCCCAGTAACCGTTCAGGTCTCAGTCCATGTGGATCGCCCTCAACACCGGCCAGACTGACTGGATGGTGCCATCCAATCAGGACTCCCAGCACCGCTTGTCTTCACATAGCAAGCTCAGATGGGACTGTGGCAGACGTTGCCAATGGTCCTCGTCTCGAAGGCAGTGCCGCAGTTGGTCACGGCATGACCATCGACACTGTTCCTACTCGGAATCCTGCTCAAAGTCTCCGCAAAGGCACTGTTACCCTGGGCGTTGATCGCCGGCTCCTCTCTGTTGCAGGTCTGCCCATAGAGATTGCTCGCAGAGCAGCTACCACCATCAGTGCCGTTCTCCCGCCTTGAGGTCACGGTCCTGTGGTCGACGTAGATCCCGGCACTGCCACCACTCCCGGTCCAGAGACAGCAGCATGTCACGTGCCAGCCCGACCATTGCTCAGTCATCTGTCTACAGGCCAGGCCAGCCAGCCTGATCGGCCGGCCCTGCCAGTGCCTCAGCAAGTGCAATGGCACCATGCGTTGTGGCCAGCCCAGTGGTACCAGTGGGCACCATGCTCGAGCAGGAGGTCGGGAGGCTCCTGGAACTGGGATCGATAGAGGCGATACCCAAGGAGTTCATGGGCAAGGGGTAGTACTCCCGGTATTTCCTTAGGCCAAAGAGGGACTCAGACCCATACTAGACCTGCAAGGTCTGAACCAGTACTTGGTAAAACTCAAGTTTCGTATGGTTTCCCTGGCCTCCATCATCCTGTTCCTGGATCCCGGGGATTGGTATGCGGCCCTCGATCTACAGGATGTGTACTTCCCCATTCACATATTTGAGGAGCACAGATGCTTCCTCCATTTTGTGGTGGGACAGAATCACTACCAATTTACGGTCCTCCCGTTTGGTCTGTCCAGTGCCCCCAGGGTCTTTACAAAGTGCATGTCGGTGGTAGCAGCCCACCTCAGGCGCTGGGGGAGGTCCAGATATTCCCCTATCTAGATGACTGGCTGGTCAAGGGCACCTTCCGTTCGCAGGTGAGGGATCATGTGGCCCTCCTCCTGTCCACATGCGCTGCCCTGGGCCTGTTGGTAAACAACACCAAGTCCATGTTAGTCCTGGTTCAAAGCATAGAGTTTATCGGGGTGCTCCTGGACACAATGTCAGCCAGGACCTTTCTCCTCACAGGCAGGTTTGAGACTCTGAAAGGGCTCATCAACTCGATCGTAAGGTTCCCGGTGATGATGGCCAGGTCCTGCCTAAGCTGCTAGGTCACATGTCAGCATGCACGTACGTAATCTGCCACGCCAGGCTCAGGATGAGGCCTCTACAACTCTGGTTGGCCTTGCAGTTCTCCCAAGGCATGGACAGGTTGGACAAGGTCCTCGCCATGCCGAACTCGGTGACCGCCTCCCTATAGTGGTGGTCCACATCGAGCAACATGCTCTGAGGGGTCCTGTTCAGGGACAGGACCCTATCTGTGCAGCTGGTGTCCAATGCATCAGACCTGGGCTGGGGAGCCCATGTGAGTAGTTTTCAGACCCAACGCCTGTGGTCTCTGCAAGACCTGACCCTTCACATAAACATCAAGAAACTCAGGACTGTGCAGCTGGCGTGTATGGCCTTCCACTCACACCTGAATGGTAAAGTAGTCAGAGTTCTTACGAACAACACGGCCTCGATGTTCTATATCAACAGGCAAGGTGAGGCCCGATCCTCCGTCCTCTGCCACGAAGCTCTCAGCCTGTGGACTTCTGAATAGCCCACAACATCCACCCAAAAGCCTTTCACCTACCGGACACCCGGAACATGAGGGCAGATCGCTTGAGCAGGGGCTTTTCCTCTCTGCATGAGTGGTCCCTACACCCAGAAGTGGCTCGCCAGCTTTTCCAGAGGTGAGGAACTCCCCAGGTGGACCTATTCGCGACCTGACAGAACTGACAATGCCCCCAGTTCTGCTCCGGGGGTGGCCTGGGGAGTAGCGCTATCTCCGATGCTTTTATCCTGCCCTGGTCAGGCCAACTCCTATACGCCTTCCCCCCCTTTCCTGATGATCAGCAGTGTCCTAGAGAAAATAAGGACGAACAAGGCACGGGTCCTCCTCGTTGCCCCGGCATGGCCCAGGCAGCACTGGTATGGGACCCTCTTGGGCCTGGCGGTGGCTCTGCCATGTCTGTAGCCACTCCACCCGGACCTGCTCTCTCAGGACTGGGGCTGTCTCCTCCACCCCATCCTGGCAGCTCTTCACCTCACGGTGTGGCTGCTCAGTGGCTAGGTGGCGAGGAGAGGACATGCTCAGCTCCGGTTCAGCATGTCTTCCTTGAGAGTAGATGGCCCTCCACTTGCTGCTCTTAGATGGCAAAGTGGTCTCGTTTTGCTAGGTGGGCGACAGACTAAGGTGTATCCCCAATGGCCATCTCGATCCAGCTTATCCTCGATTACCTCCTCCGCCTGAGGGCCCAGAGCCTGGCACCCTTGTCGGTCAGGGTGCATCTGGCAGCCATATCAGCTTTCCATCCTCCGGTGCAAGGACACACGGTGTTCTCCCATGCTATGACCAGCAGGTTCCTTAAGGGGTTGGACCAGCTTCACCCGTGTTCTAAGCCCCTGGTCCCACAAGTGGGACCTGAATCTGGTGCTGGCTCAGCTTACGGGGCCCCCATTTGAGCCACTGGCCACGTGTTCCTGGTCTCATCTCTCATGGAAGGCGGCCTTCCTGGTTGCTATCACATCGACCAGGCGTGTCTCGGAGCTCAGAGCCCACACCCCACATTCCTCCCGAAGGTGGTCCCAGCCTACCACATGGGTCAGGACATTTTTCTACCAGCCCTTGCCTCAAACCTCACGAGACTAATGAGGAATGCCGCTTCCACATGCTCGATGTGATGCAGGCTCTGGGCTTTCTACCTCGAGCAAACCAAGCCATTCAGAAAGTCCTCGCAGCTGTTTGTCACCTCAGCTGAGCAAGCTAGAGCCAACTGGATCACTTCGTGTATCCGCTCCTGTTGTGAACTGGCGGGTGTTCCCCTGCAGTCCATTGTGAGGGCACTCTCAACTCTAGCACAGGCCTCATTAGCTGCCTTTTTGGCCCACGTCCCTATTCAGGACATTGGTAGGGCTGCCACGTGGTCTTTGGTTCACACGTTCACCTCGCACCATGCGATAGTCTCCCAAACTAGAGATGATGCTGGGTTCAGCAGGGCGGTACTCTGTCCCGAGAACTTGTGAATTCCTACCTACCTCCAGCAGATACAGCTTGGAATCACCTACTGTGGAATACACATGAGCAGTCACTCGAAGAAGAAAATAGTTACCTTTTCTGTAACTGGTGTTCTTCGAGATGTGTTGCTCATATCCATTCCAGTTAGGTGTGTGCGCGCCGCGTGCACGTTCGTCGGAGATTCTTACCCTAGCAACACTCGGTGGGCCGGCAGGGTGCCCCCTGGAGTGGCGCCGCCATGGCGCCGGTTATATACCCCAGCCGACCCGGCCACCCTTCAGTTCCTTCTTGCCGGCTACTCCGACAGTGGGGAAGGAGGGCGGGTGTGGAATGGATATGAGCAACACATCTCGAAGAACAACAGTTACAAAGGTGAGTAACCGTCTTTTCTCCTTCGAGTGCTTGCTCATATCCATTCCAGTTAGGTGATTCCCAAGCCTTACCTAGGCGGTGGGGTCGGAGCGAGACATTGCGGAATGTAAGACCGCAGAGCCGAAGGCGGCATCGTCTCTGGACTGTTGGACCAATGCATAGTGCGATGCAAAGGTGTGGATGGAAGACCAGGTGGCCGCGCGGCAGATTTCCTGTATGGGAACATGGGCCAAGAATGCGGCAGATGAGGCTTGCACCCGAGTAGAGTGGGCGGTAAGATGGCCAGTTGGAACATGAGCCAGGTCATAGCATGTCCGAATACAGGATGTCACCCAAGAAGCAATCTGTTGGGAAGAGATTGCCATGCCCTTCATACGTTCTGCCACCACTACAAATAGCTGAGGTGAATGCCGGAAGGGTTTGGTCCTCTCGATGTAAAACGTGAGAGCCCTACAAACATCCAGAGTATGCAGCTGCTGTTCCTGTTGCGATGAGTGCGGTTTTGGAAAAAAGACTGGCAGGAAGATGTCCTGATTAACATGAAAGGAGGAGATGACCTTGGGGAGGAACGCCGGGTGTGGTCGCAGCTGTACCTTGTCCTTATGGAACACTGTATACGGGGGATCCACAGTCAAAGCTCTAAGTTCTGAGACTCATCTAGCCGAGGTGACAGCAACTACGAATGCTGTCTTCCAGGACAGGTACAGCAGCGAGCATGTGGCTAAAGGCTCAAAGAGGGGGCCCCATGAGCCTGGCTAAGACGAGGTTCAGGTCCCAGGTAGGGGCTGGTTGTCTGACCTGGGGATAGAGTCGCTCCAAGCCCTTGAGGAATCTGGAAACTATAGGATGGGAAAAAACAGAACTGCCAGCCTCCCCAGGATGGAAGGTGGAAATAGCTGCAAGGTGCACTCTTTGCGAAGAGATCACTAGACCTTGCTCTTTGAGAGACGATAAATAGTCCAAGATGGTGGGGACTGATACAGCCTGCGGAGAAAGGTCCTGCTTGAACACACCAGTGACAGAAGCGTTTCCATTTAGTAAGGTATGTTGATCGCGTGGAGGGCTTTCTGCTTCCCAGCAGCACTTGTTGCACTGCGGCGGAACAACGCAACTCCGATTGGCTCAACCAGCTAGCAGCCATGCAGTCAGATGAAGGGACTGCAGGTCCGGGTGGTGTAGCCTGCCGAAGTCCTGCGTGATCAGGTCCGGGCAGAGTGGCAGAGAAATCGGGTCTGACAGAGACAGGCCGAGCAGCATGGTGTACCAATGCTGCCTCGGCCAAGCCGGAGCGATCAGGATAAGGCGGGCTTTGTCCCTGCGCATTTTGATCAGAACTCGGTGGACGAGAGGAAACGGTGGGAAAGCATAACAGAAGTGGCCCATGCACGGAATGAGGAACGCGTCCGACAGGGAGCCCGGAGAGCGACCTTGCAGGGAGCAGAACACCTGGCATTTCCTGTTCTCCCTGGAGGCAAAGAGGTTTATTTGGGGAAAGCCCCACCTCCGGAAAACTGAATGGAGAATGTCCAGACGAATGGACCATTCATGTACCAGGAAGGACCTGCTCAGATGATCTGCGAGCGTGTTCCGGACTCCTGGGAGGAAGGAGGCTACTAGGTCTATGGAATGGACTATACAGAAGTCCCACAGTAGGATCGCTTCCTGACACAAAGGGGGAAGACCGCGTCCCTCCCTGTTTGTTTATATAATACATGGCTGTTGTGTTGTCCGTGAAGACTGCAACACAACGGCCCTGCAGCTGGCGCTCTTCAACAGCTGGGATTTATTGAAGCGGACCTCAACTCTTGAGGCAACAGCCTTCCTATGAATGAAACTATTTCTAACTCTAACCAATTTGATCTCTACAGCACAAAACAGCCCGCAAGTGTCTGCCAGAACTTGCCTACAAATTCTAGCTCACCTTGCCTCCACAACCTTCATCTTCCGGTATGCAATATTACCTATGCGGTGTCTAAAAGCCTGGCTCTGAACAAATTATGTCCCACACAAGCACAGTATAATCAGGTGCCTCACCATGCCAGAGACAAACAAAGATTCTCTTTTGTGGTGGACCAACCCTGCAGGGGGGTGCCTATCCTACAGTAACCACCGTCGATCACTATCTCCACGAATGCTTCGCTCCTAGCATGGGGAGCACATCTGCAACCACACTCTCTATAAAGGGCTGATGGTCCACGACTGAGTCCCATCTTCATATAAACCAATTAGAACTGAGCGTTTCGAAACACTTGTTCCCACACTGCTAATCAGAGACAAGGTGGTACAAATTCTCAAGGACAATGTAGCTTGTATGTTCTACACTGGTGCATCAAGCACAACATCCATATTATGGCTTCATACCTACCTGGTTGCCTGAATACCACGGCGGATACCCTAAGCAGGAAATTTTATCAGGACCACAATTGGAAACTGACCACACCAGTATTCCTAGATATTTTCCAAACATGGGGGTTTCCAACAATAGTTCTATTTGCAACTGCACAAAACACCAAATGACCTCAGTTGTCCTCCAGAGCAGGACTCAGTCCATACTCTCTGGCAACGCCTTCCTCATCAAATGGAATGCTCTCCTATTATATGCCTTCCCTCCCACCCCCCTCCTAGCCCGTGTGCTTCACAAGATCAAATAAGACAGATCTAGAGTGATCCTAATATCTGTTTTTTTCCAAATGTAGTCAGAAAAAATTAGCGATCATTTCTGCCTTTTCTGCATTATTAATAATTTCATTTCCACCTTGTAATAGACAAATACCATTGTGAGGTTTCTTTTTGTTCCTACTATACTTCAAAAAATTCTTATTTGTCCTTTATTTTGCTGGCCATAGATTTCTCCTTGTGTCCCATTGTTTCCCTTATGTTTCCTTATTTATTACAATTCCTAGCTTCTAATTTATACTACTTACTATCAACTTCCCCTTTCATCCATTTGTTATATTTTATTTTTTTAATAGCTGCCTTCTCTTCCCCTCTAAACCAGGTTGTTGTTTTTTAAGTAATACGGCCTTCTTCCTCATTTGTGTGCTTGTGGCTTTTTGGGCATCTACTGAAGTGTTCTTAAACAACTCCTAACTATCATTCACATTTTTCTGATTCAATTCTTCCTCCCAGCTCACTTGGCTCATAATTGTTTTCAGCTTTGTGAAACTGGCCCTTTTAAAGTACCGAGTATTGATATCACTGGTCTGAACTCTATTCTGTTTGCACATTATAAATGTGATAAGTCATGATCACTTGTGCCTAAGCTACCATTCATTTTTAGTTCTGCACTCAGTTCCTCTTTAGCTGTCAAGACAAGGTCTAATATAGAATCGTCCTGTGTGGGATGCAACACATCATGAGTTAGGAAATTCTCATCTATAATATTTAGAAATTCCAGGATGTTGTAGTACTGGCAGTAGGAGACTGTGAAGCTCCCAAGAGTGATGCAGGAGAGTGAGTACCAACTTCAGGGCAGACTTTTAAAAAACGGAGCACAAAATGCAAATTGGTTGTAAGTTCTGAACTTGGGTTTCTCCAACCAGCCTCCAAGTGCCACCACATGCAAACGCCTCAGGCACTTCAATAGCCTTAACAAGGAGTCACAGACAGTCCCCTGGGGTTCTCGAGTCTGTCTGGCCACCCACATGAGCATCTCTTGATGATAGAGGGCCCCCTTACACCAATAATCATAGCAATATTCATCTTGAAGGACTTGTCACTTACCCCATGTCAATCGCAGTTGAGTTCTCGCACCAAGGAGAGGGCTTGTAGCCAACCCTATAACAAAGTATATAAAGATGTATTTAATAGGGAAAGGAAATTGGAGTGTTATTTGCAAGGTTAAAGCAGGAAACACAGATCCATGAAGGAGTTACAGTCATAAGTTTCAAAAGCTAATATAGGTGTCTATCATCAGCAAGCTCTGAGAGTCCTTTAGGGCTAACCCAGCATCTGGGGACCTCTTGGTTATGCCTGAAAACACCTTGTCCCCACCAGTGTCTAAGCAGCTTAGAATACCTAGTTCCTTTTGTCTGGGGTTTTTATCCCCCACCTGCCATGTGCTCTGAGCTGCAAACTCTGCTGATGGAAGGAGTCCACTTGAATGACTCATTGTTATGGGGAGGAGAGCCAAACACCAATAAGAGTCTTTAAGTCCTTGTGTTGATAACTCCTCAATGCAGATATTGGGAGTTTCCAGTTGTAAAATCCACCCATAGCCCATATGGTATTGATGGGTCTCCTCTTCCTGGAGGGCTATAACAATTTCTGTAGAAAAGCAGCTCTTCACACTAATTAATGTTGCTCTCTCGTATAATGATTCAGACAGTCACAGAGGCTCACAATACACCTGCTCCAATATCCACATTATAATATGGAACACAGCTATTACAAATAAGATTAATTTATGCAGCAACTCACAAACCTTCAGCAGAGTCCAAACACTAAACACTTATAATCCTAATACCTAGTTTATCAATATTAACCCACAAGTGAGACAGATAGAGTCCAACTCTGTCTATCAATGTCCAGTGGAGACATGGGGACCTTGGCATGAGCTGGTACCTGGCCTGTCAGTGTCACAGAGACCTCACTCACGTTGAAATCTCCCATGATCACACAGCTTTCCCCCTACACATTATAGATAGCTACATAAGCAGGCGGTCACCCTGGTCCATAGTGTGTCCATAGAAGACACCAGCTAATACTCCAGCTTGTGCTTTATCTGTGAGGAAATTGGTCCATACGCATTCAGTATCATTTTCTTCTGAGTTATCAGTGACTCAGAAACAGGTAATTCCATTTTTACATAGAGTGCACCTCCACTCCCCCTTTTTCCCACTCTGTCCTTCCTAAATAGGTTATAATTGTTAAATATAACAGTCCAGTCACGGATATCATCTGTCCAGATTTCAGTAATACCACCTGAAACAGAATGTTAAACTGTATTATAAAAACAACAAGGAGTCCGGTTGCACCTTAAAGACTAACAGATTTATTTGGGCATAAGCTTTCGTGGGTAAAAAACCTCACTTCTTCAGATGCATGTATTATGTAATTCAGCCACTAGGTGGTGCTGTGTGTAATATGCCTTAAGTGTACAACAGCCCTGGACATCAGCCGGGTATTCCTCAGAAAGAACAATCAACAGAGCAAACCCTGCAGATGACAGATGCAGAACAAAAGGAGACTCTCAGATTCCAGACCGACCACAGCCAATCATTTCAACTAATGGACAGCAAGATGACCAAATTGTTATGCGCTCGGGTCATGTAATTAACAAAGCAGGATGATTCAGAGACACTTAACACACTGATGCCTACTGAACTTTAAAGACAGTGGTAGGAATGTAGAACTTAACAGGGGAGATGTAATAGAATGTTAGACTGTATTACACTGTTCAGCCAGTAGGTGGTGCTGAGAGTGACATACCTTAAGCTCGCATGGCCCATTCCTGTCAGTTATTAAAGGATCTTATAGTGAAGACAGCTGGGAAGGATGCTCGGTAGCCAATCCATAGCTGGTACAGAAGCTTGATCGGCGAGTAGCAGCCCTCCAGTCTACTGTGTATAAGGTGTACAAGACACCAGGTGGATGAAATGTATGTTCATAAAAGTGATTCTAATTCCTCTTGTTTCTTACCCATTTCCCTAGTATTGGTATATAGGCAGTTAAATTTCTTTTTTTCATATCCTTTGGTTCCTTCATCAATTTTGGTCTCATCATCTTGATTTTGTGCTAAATGAGTACTTATATCTTCTATCTTTTTACCCTCTCTTTTTGTTATTAGTTTAAGTCTCTTCTGACCACTCTAGCCAGCCTGTCCCAGAGAAGATTGGTCCTCTTTTTACATTTAGAAATGCATATGTGATTAACTAGAGCATTTAATGTTATACACGAGAACTTAGTTGTACTTATACTGTGAAGGTATTTCATTTCAGTTACAAACGCAGTGTAAATGGTGTCCTGGACATGTCTGAAATGCCAGAGGATTCCCCCCCAGAATAATCAATTTCAAGGCCAGAAGGGAATATGATCATCCAGTCCGACCTGCTGCATAACACAGACCATAGAATCTCAGCCAGTGATTCCTGCATCGAGCCCATCACTTCTGGCTGAGCAAGGGCAGATATTTTAGAAAGAGACATCCATTCTTGATTTTAAAGTGATCAAGAATCCACACACACAATCCCCAGGTAAGTTGTTCCAATGGTGACTCACCCTCAGTTTATAACGTGCAACTCATTTCTAGTTTGAATTCTTGTCTCTCTTCAGCTTCCAGCCATTGGCTCTCTTTCTCCTCTGACTGCTAAAGAGTCCTCTACTGTCGGAAATCTTCTCCCCATGTAGGAATTTATAGACCGGGGTAGGCAACTTATGGCACATGTGCCAAAGGCAGCCTGCAAGCTGATTTTCAGTAGCACTTACACTGCTCAGGTCCTGGCCACCAGTCTGGGGGACTCTGCATTTTAATTTAATTTTAAATTAGGCTTCTTAAACATTTTAAAAACCTTATTTACTTTACAAACAAACAATAGTTTAGTTTATATATTAGAGACGTATAGAAAGAGATCTTCTGAAAACGTTAAAATGTATTACTGGCACACGAAACCTTAAATTAGAGTGAATAAATGAAGACTTGGCACACCGCTTCTGAAAGGTTGCCAACCCGTTATAGACCATGGTCAGGTCATCTCTTAGTCTTCTCATCTCTTAGTCTTCTCTTGGATAAACTAAATAGTTTCCTTAGTCTCTCTCAGTAAAGCAGGGTTCTCAGGCCTCAAATGATGCTTGCGGTTCTCTATGTCCCTGGTTGTCCCCCTCCACCCCATAGTCTTTGCTTTCTTATTTTATGCTGGTCCCTGATTGCACGTGCTGGATCATGGTTACCCATTAACATTGCATGAGAACATCAACCTATAGCTGGCTCACTGGACAGCATGGCAGCTGTGGTTTACCAGGATGTATCAGCCCCATCCAACAGCATGTTGTCTACGGTCTGCCAGTAAGGTTGGGCAGCAGTCACATGGTAAATGGTGCTCAGTCTAGCTTTTATGGCCAAATATATTTAGCTCCACAAATCAGATGTTCTCCAGTTTTTCCAATGTAAACTTTGCATTGATTTGATGGGAACTTGAACTTTGGACTTAACTAGGCAGGTAAATTTTAATCTCTGCCTTAATCTAGCATTGTCTGTAGTTCCATGCTCTTCCTAGTAGGGCAGAAATCTCAGCCTTGCAGAGATTTTCAAACAAGGGTGAATGTAATCAATTCTCACATGTCATGGTTGCTGGCTTGGGACCACTGAAATGCTGGACCTGGAAAGAGCTGATAGAGGAAAAGTGGTAGGAGTATAAGTGCCCAAGACACAAATCCACAGCCCTATACACTTTCCTACTGTTGTAACAACCAGGCAAGGAACTAACTTCAACAAGACTTTATTTTTAAAGTGGAAACCTCTTTACCAAGCTGCTGCTGCACCCTCTGTAACTCTCACTCAGCCTCAACTTCTCCCTGCTCCTTCCTGTTTCCTGTCCTTTCAGACTCCCAACAGCCAGTGCTCCCAGTTCTAATAATTACAAGCAACATCTGAACACCACATTCCCTCTTCTCTTAAGAAACTCTCCCAATTAAAATAAACGTTGTTCTAACCACAGGAACAAATGGAAACAAGACACTATACTATTGGCAGAAATATTACACTGAAAACATTGTAGATACTACATAACATAGCCTCTAGTCCAGACAGGTGGTCATCTGGGTCTGACAGGCCGTCTCTCAAGCCCCGGTTCCAGTGCAATGTCTTCTTGTGTTGATACTACGGTGAAGTCATCCAATGCAGACTAGGTGTTGGCATAATCTCTTGGTGCATAGGCAGGTGCAAGATAAGAAGCATTCCATACCCACCCATCAGAAAGTCGATAGGTGTAAGGTCTCTTCTTCTCTATGATTTTAAGAGGAGCTGTGAATTTATGGTCCCCTTTGTGTAAAATTCCAGGTTTTCATATTCTAATAAAAGAACCACACTCAAACTTTGGTTAGCACCCTGCCACTTGTCTGTGAAAGCCTTACACTTTGCTTGGTTCTGTTAAACTGTTTTTCTCACATCATCCTCGGTTGGGGCCTCAGGTCATGCCTTTAACAATCCAGCAATGTTCAGTTTAGTATTCATCTGTTTCCCAGGCAGTAACTCTGTGGGTGATCTTTGTGTTGTGGCGTGTCATGTTGTATGCTTGCAAGAAATCAGTAGTGAAGGTTATCCACAATCGCCCTTCCAGTTGAGCTGTTTGCAAACTCTTTCAAACTTCTGTTAAACCGTTCGATTTTCCCATTGGCTATGTCAAATGTTCCTATCTGCTAGAAAAAGTTTCAAACTCCAGGGAAGTAAATTGACTACCATTATCTGAAACCAGTTCTTTCGGGTTACTTTCCCTGCTAAAAACTGAAGAGAGGAACTTAATTACTGTAGCAGACAAGATTTGCGATGTAAACGCTACCTCAGGCCATTTACTGAAATAGTCTATTAAAGTGATGGCATAACAACAGTCAGTTGAAGCAATATCAAAGGGTCCTACAATGTCAATCGCCACTTTTTCCCATGCAGATTCAAGAAGAGGAACAGGCTGTAATGGAGGGGTACATGTCACTGCTGTTTTATCATTCATTTGGCAAGTGACACAGGATTTTATGAGTGCTTCAGTTTGAGAGTCCATCGCTGGCCACCAATACAGATCCCATAGTCGTCATTTTGTTCTGACAATTCCTTGATGAGTATTGGGTGCTAGGTGTATGAGTTTTGACTGTAATTCTTCTGGCACAAGTAGCCAGTGTGTACCTTGTAGCACACAGCCATCGAGCAAAGAAAGTTCATCCCGAACTCTAAAATAAGGCAGC
Organism: Gopherus flavomarginatus; assembly: GCF_025201925.1. Taxonomy (NCBI): domain Eukaryota; kingdom Metazoa; phylum Chordata; order Testudines; family Testudinidae; genus Gopherus; species Gopherus flavomarginatus. The sequence continues at coordinate 1,079,431 of NC_066640.1, read as the reverse complement.
AAAAGTGGGTCAAGGTTTTTAGGGTTACTGGGCCACCTCTTTGTCAGAAATTCCCATTGTTTTTGTTGAATTGGACATGCTGAACAAGCAGCTTGAAATTGTTCTTTTGTAACTGCAGTAAAAATGCTTGTAATAAGCACAACTACTACATCCTCATCCTCCGGTGGACCATCTGGTGAAGGCAAAGGCAGGTGAGAAAGGCAGCTACCACACTTTAATATCCAGGCTTATATTCCAGTTCATAATTGAAAGATGCAGACCATCTAGCAATATGATATCCTGCTCTTCCCAGTCCTTTTGTGGTGAGCAATGTCATCCAAGGGCTGTGGTCTGTGTGCAGCTTGAACGTGCGGCCCCACAGGTAAGTTCTCCATTTTTCAGTAGCACAGACACAAGCAAGTGCTTCTTTTTCAACTGTAGAATATTTTCTCTCAGCATTACTCAGCGTCCTTGAAGCAAATGCCACAGTCCTCTCTGTGTTGTCCTCATAAAGTTGTGTGAGGACAGCCCCAAGTCCATAACCCGAAGCCTCAGTAGTTACAATTGTAGACAATGCGGGACTGAATAGTCCAAGTTCTGGACTATATACAATCAAGTCTTTCACCGTTTTGAAACTAACTTGTGCATCCATTGTCCACACTAAGGTTGAACTTCTCCACAGTAATTCTCGTAACGGTTCAATGACAGAAGCATAATTAGGAATGAATTTTGCATACCAGGAGGTAAGACCCAAGAAGGAACATAAGGTTTGCAAATCTGTTGGAGGAGCAGCATTTGAAATTGCCAGGATATGATCTGGATCAGGTTTTAGTCCAGCCTGTGAAATTGTATGCCCCAGAAAGGAGAGTTCAGTTTGTCTAAATTTGCATTTGGACCTATTGAGCTTGAGGCCTGTTTTGGTGATGCAGTTTAGTACAGACTACAGGTTATTGTCATGCTCCTCAGTAACATTTCCAAACACGATAATATCCAAATAGCACTGAACTCCATGTTGATTCTTCAGAATGAATTACATCATTTTTTGGAAGGCACTAGGGGCTGATGCGAGACCGTATGGACACGTTCAAAATGAAATAGTCCTTCATGTGTAATAAATGCTGTGAGGTCTCTGCTATCTTCATGCAACATAACCTGGTGGTATGCGCTCTGCAAATCAAAAGTAGAAAACATCTTTGCTCCACGGACTTCTGCAAATACTACTTCTAGTGAGGAAGAAGATGGCTGTCAATCACAATAGATTTATTTGGCTCCCTTAAGTCCATACAAAGGCGAATGCCTCCACACTTCTTCTGTGTCACCACTATAGGTGAAACCCATTCCAAGGAGTTAATCTCTTCAATAATGTCCTTTTGAACAAGTTTTCTAAGTTCCTCTGAAACAGCTTCCCTGACTGAAAATGGTAAGCGCCGTAATTTCTGTCATACAGGCTTCACGTTATTCTGCATTTTAACTTTATTCAGAAAACCATAAGCACAGCCAAGTTTCTCTTCAACCTGGTGTTGGGTTCCAACCAAAACTGATGTGTGTACCGCAAGAGGGCTTTGCTGAGGAAGATCAATTCGTCCATTAACTACCTTGAGATTTAAAGCAGCCAATAAATCCCTGCCAAGGATAGGAGTGCCTTTGTGGACAATGTAGAACTCTGGAGTTACACAGGCAATCACCAAAAGTAACTATTGGTGGCAGGCAGCCATGTACTGGAATAAGGTTTTCCAAATAGCACAGCAACTGAAGTTTGGGTTCGATAAGAGGCACATCTTTAAAGTAATGCAAATAGATGGAATCAGGTAGTATAGATACGGCTGAGCCAGTGTCCAGCATTTAGCTGAATAGAGTGTGATTTGCCTGTGGGTATGGTGGAAACATTTACAGTGCACTTTATCTGTTCTGGAATATGTGCAGTAGTGATTTTGTCCACACTCAGCCCAGTAACAGCTGGTATTGTAACTGCATGCACCTGTTGATTGAACTGGCTACTGTGGCATACTTTAGCAAAACGCCCAATCTTTTGTAGTGATTGCACTGAGCTACTTTTGCCGGACATCCTGTGTAGCTTGCAAGGTGTTGTGGGGATCCACAGCGAAAGCATGCTTTTACTGTATTTTGAATTTGCGGTTTCAGTGGCTTTTCATTAGTTTTCCTCTTGCAATTGTTTGTCTGCAGTGATAGTGAACTTTTCTGCAAAGGAGTCACAGTCTGGACTGTGTCTCCTGTATCCCTGCTCATTATTTTGGCTTCAGCTGTAGCTGACTCAATCTGAGTAGCAATGGTTATTGCTTTTTCTAGTGTAAGTTGTGGCTCTAGAAGTAAGCGTTCTTACACGCAGCCTGGTTTTTTTCTCAATGAGCTGGTCTCTAATCATCTCATCTGCCATATTCCCAAAGTCACAAGTTACAATCAGACTCCTCAAGGAAGCAATATACTGCAATATACTCCCCTGATTTCTGCTCACGCTGGCGAAATCTGTAGCGATTAGCTACTACATTCACTTTTGGCACAAAAAAGTTCTTTAATGCAGTGAGTTCAGTCTCATATTTATCATCTGCAGGGCTGGCTCTAGGTTTTTTGCCGCCCCAAGCAAAAAAAATTTGGTTGCCCTCCATCCCAGCCCTGGGCTCCCCCCCGCACCCGCCTGCTGCCCCAGCCCTGGGCTCTCCCCCCTCCACCCCACCCCCTGCCACCCCAGTGCTGGGCTTCCCCCTTTTCCCCCCACCAGTGCCCTCCCCCCACCCTGCTGCCGGCCCAGCCCTGGGCTCTCCCCATCCCCCACCTGCACCCTCCTTCCGCTGCAGCCCTGGGTCACTGGTAACTCGCTCCCAGGGCAGGTCATTCAGCAGGAATTTTGGATGTGCACAGAACACAGACAGGATTGGTTCCCATATGGTTACAGAGCTGCAGTAAAGTGGAACAATTTTCAGCTTGTGTGATTGGAGGATATCTGGATGCATATTGTAAGACTGTCCTCCATAAATGAGGAAAAGTTGAGGTGCCTTTATTATTCTTTTGTTCCACTCTTTCTTTCTATGGGGAATTTGCCAATGCAATATCACTGTCTTCCTTTTAAACAAACAAACAAAAGGCAATGGCTGTTGAAACTAGCAATTCCAGTCCTAATAACCACTGGGAAGCATTTCTTGCTCAATTTTATCCTACTTTTTCTATAGCAAGTTACAGTGGATCAGTATATTTGATTTGGGAGAAATGAAGTAACAGCTGCCCAAACCGAGCTTGAGCACTCCTGAATTTTGAGGTGTTCAAATCTGGAAGGCAGGTGCTGGGTGTAGGGGTGGGGGGGCGGCTGTGGGCTCTGCGGGGGAGCACGGCAGCATGTATGCAGCAGCGTGTCTGGAGCTGCATGGAGCCAGACACACCAGTCTGAGTGGGCACGGTAAGGGGGTTGGAGAAGGGGTAGAAGGTTCGGGGGGGCAGTCAAGGGACAGAGAGCGGGGGGGTTAGATGGGTCAGAGGTTCAGGGGGGCAGTCAGAGGACAGGCAGCAGTTGGATAGGCATGGGAGTCTCAGCAGTTTGTCAGGTAGGGGGTGGGGTGCTGGGGGGAAGTTGGGGAGGGGTCTCAAGAGGGAGCAGTTGGGGACAAGGAGAATGGAGGCTTAGATAGGAGGTGGAGTCCTAAGGGGCAGTTAGGGGCAGTGGTCCCAGGAGGGGGCAGCTGAGGACAAGGACCAGTGGTGCTTAGATAGGGGGTGGGGTCCTGGGGGGCAGTTAGGGGCAGGGGTCCCAGGAGGGGGCAGTTGAGGACAAGGACCAGCAGTGCTTAGATATGGGGTGGTGTCCTGGGGGGGCAGTTAGGGGCAGTGGTCCCAGGAGGGGGCAGCTGAGGACAAGGACCAGTGGTGCTTAGATATGGGGTGGGGTCCTGGGGGGGCAGTTAGGGGCAGGGGTCCCAGGAGGAGGCAATCAGGGGACAAGGACCAGTGGCGCTTAGATAGGGGGTGGGGTCCTGGGGGGCAGTTAGGGGCAGGGGTCCTGGGAGGGGGTGATCAGGGGACAGGGAGCAGGGGGAGCTGGATGGTTTGGGGTTTCTGTGGGGGGCAGTCGGAGGAAGTGGATGGTGGCGGGTGGGCTTCCCTCCCCCTGGAGTGTCCTGTGTTTTTAATGTTACAATATGGTCCCTACCACGCTCCACTCACAGTGCTGCCACAGGAGGTCCCCCTCCTTCCTTTCCAGTTGGTAGTGGCCAAAGGAATGCTGGGAAATGTAGTTCTTTCCCTGCTCCAGGGCTGGCACTGTAGGCAAGGAGCTAACCAAGGAACTACAGCTCCCAGAGCCCCTTGTTGGTTCTCAACTCCCATGCCACCTCTGCAAATGGGCTGCCCCAAACAGGTGCTTGCTTTGCTGGTGCCTAGAGCCGCCCCTGATCATCTGCAGGGGCACGGTGTAAAATATACGCTGCCCTTCTGCTCCAAGGCAGAATGTGCTTTCTTCAGAAATCTCTATAGCACTGATTGCAAGCAGATATGGATCCAGGCAGTAAAAGCAATTGGAGGCTCACCTGGGCTTTGCAGAAAGGGTGCAGGTAGGTTCAGAGGCAGAAGATCTATCCTCGTCGCCAAAGTGTTGTATCAACCAGCAAGGTACTAACAAACTTCAACAGGACTTTATTTTTAAAGTGGAAACCTCTTTACCAAGCTGCTGCTGCACCCTCTGTAACTCTCTCTGCCTCCTCAACACCCCCCCCCTCCTTCCTGTTTCCTGTCCTTTCAGGGACTCTACAGCCAGTGCTCCCAGTTCTAATAATTACAAGCAACATCTAAACACCACACCTACGTGCAGCAGGTTAGGTTTGTTTTCACATCTGAGTGGTTTACAACAATGAAAAGGGGAAAAAATTGCTCTGAAATCCCCTCTGTGCTAGTCCTACACTTAACCCAATCTGAGTCAGAGATCAAGCATTCTTCCTTCCACTCTTTTCTGAAACTTTTGGCTGTCTGATCAGATGGACTGAAGCGCTCGTCTCTTTAGCTGTAGGGTGGGTTCCAGAGAGTCGCAGCTCAAAACGCTGCTCAGTGGGAGCGATAGTTACTAACAGTGACTTGCTGGGCTGCAAGAATTTAGGGCAAAAGAACCTGCCAGTTTCCCATGGATTTTCAGCCAATTTTCATCAGTGGGGCAGGGAAGGAGGCTGGCCCAGTGACTAGGGTGCTAGCTTCTGCTAAGAGACTGTAACAGGGCAAGACTCACCGCTGCAGCGCCTCCTGCTGCTCATCCAGGGAATTAGTGTTTTCAGCTCTGGAGCGCCCTCTGCAGGCCAGTGTCCCGCTTGCTGCTGGGCCTGAGTCCCTCCTGGACCCCGGTGCCCCTTTCAGGCTGGGGTGCTGCCCCCTGGCAGTACTCCCCCACAGATCTGGGTCTCCCCTCCCCAGGGAACCCCCATCCTCTATCCTCACCTTGCCTCAATCTATGGCCACTGCCAGTCATCACCTAGCCCCCGTTCCCTGGGGCAGACTGCAGTGTGAGTGCCACTCGTCACTGGTGTCATAAACAGATAGTTAAGGGTTAATGTCTCTCTTACCTGTAAAGGGTTAAGAAGCTCAGTAAACCTGGCTGACACCAGAGGACCAATAGGGGGACAAGAAACTTTCAAATCTTGGTGAAGGGAAGTCTTTGTTTGTGCTTTTTGTTTGTTCGTTGTTCGCTCTTGGGACTAAGAGGGACCAGATGTACATCCAGGCTCTCCAAATCTTTCTGAATCAGTCTCTCATGTTTCAAAATTGTAAGTAATTAGCCAGGCAAGGCGTGTTAGTCTTATTTTTGTTTCCTCAACTTGTAAATGTTTCTTTTTGCTGGAAGGATTTTACCTCTGTTTGCTGTAACTTTGAACCTAAGGCTAGAGGAGGTTTCCTCTGGGCTATATGAATCTGAGTACCCTGTAAAGCTTTTTCCATCCTGATTTACAGAGATGATTTTTATCTTTCTTTCTTAAGAATCTGATTGATTTTTCCTTGTTTTAAGATCCAAGGGGATTGGGTCTGAACTCACCAGGGATTGGTGGGGGGAAAAGGAAGGGGGATGGTTAATTCCTCCTTGTTTTAAGATCCAAGGGGTTTGAATCTGTGTTCACCAGGGAAGTGGTGAAGCCTCTCAAGGCAATCCAGGGAGGGAAAAGTTTTGGGGGGACAGAACATGCCCCAGACACTGAAATTCTGGGTGGTGGCAGTGATACCAGATCTAAGCTAGTAATTAAGCTTAGAAGGGTCCATGCAGGTTCCCCACATCTGTACCCTAAAGTTCAGAGGGGGAAAAAAACCTTGACAACTGGAAAGGGGGGTTTTGGACCTGCTGCCTCTGCCTGCCCTTGGGCTGCCCTCTGCAACCCCAGTACCGTCTTTGGCCTTTAAGAGGGTCTGTAGCCTGGGGGTTTCTAGGCCAGAGCTCCCCAGCTCCTTGGGCCTTCCCCCAGCCCTGCCCCACAGTACCTTTTTCTGGCCTTTAACAAGGCCTGCAGCCTGTGGGGTTTCTAGGCCGGAGGTCTCCAGCTCCTCTGGCCTTCCCCCAGCCCTGCTTCAGTCTTGGTACCCTCTCAGCTTCCAGGCAGCCAGGCCTTTCCCTCTCTATCACTAGAGAAAGATTCTCCAAGCTGCTGCCTCACAGCCCTTTTATAGGGCCAGCTGTGGCCTGATTGGGGAGTGGCCCCAACTGTGGGTGTTTCCCCAATCAACCTAGCTTTTCCTTCCCTGCCACAGCCCTTTCCCCAGGCTGTTTTAAGCCTTTTAAGGCAGGAGCAGGTGACCACCCCGCTACAGAGACACTTGGATTTCCTGGGTGACTCCAGGTGAAGTTCTCCCCACCTGGGATGTGGGGCTAATGGTGTTTCCTGCCACACAGAGCTCCTGTGAAGGTAAATTCATTAACGATTGTGAAGAGAGCCATAGAAGTACAACAGACAGTTCTTTGGTTTGAAAAGTGAGGCTGTCAGATGGCCCTGTCATATTGTGTCCTGTGTGTACAGGGTCCTGCATTTGCTGATTTTCCTCACCAGCACTTTTTACCAAAGCCATCCTAGCTCTGAGGAGCAGAGCGGGTTCTGTTCTGCTTGCCCAACAGCAACAGAACTGTGAACTAAGTGCCTCAGGCACTGACTTTGTGCTTTTAACTGAACCCTTATGTCTGGAGTGTGAAGAATCATGACACAGGCACATCTTAGAGTAGAACTGCACTTCAAGGTGAATCTCCTGTGGGTCTCTTAGCCCTGTGCCTTTAAGCTCCTTACGGCACACCTCCCTCTCTTCCCAGCAAACATCCCTCAGCTAGTGTAACTGAGCAGGCAGTGCGTGAGGGGAGCTTATGGGGAGGCACCGGAGCTGGATGAAAGGGCTTTTCTAGGGGAAAACACCTCAGTGGAAAGAAGCAGAGCAAAGCAGGTGAGTTATTGCAACTTCCTAAAAGTCATTCTTCTTTTCCCTGCAGGTTAGCCTCATTGCATAGCAGGAGCCGAGCTGGTGATTCCTGAACGAGTTCTCACTAACCCCGCCTGTTTCTTACTGCACTATTTTCTGAGCTGCACACACTCTGCACATTCAGTAGGGAAAAGTACATTCAGACTATTTTTCAAGTGACCCCCAGCAGAAGTCTGCAGTAGTTATTGGAGGGATTGGATGGTTGGAAGGCTCCTTCACTCCTTGACTCGTTCTCCACAAAGCTAGCTACTTTTTTGCTCTCTGAGTTGAGTGATTCAAGATTAAGAACAGCGCCTCTGCCTGAACAGGGCACCAAGAGCAGCTCCTCTCTAGAGAATAAATCCATATGCCTGGAGAAAGCCTGGCTGTTTGATTGGAGTTGGGGAACCAGATATTAGTTGCTGAAGTTCTTGGATATTAATAGATTGTTTTTATTTTGTTTTATATTTTATTTTAAAATGTTTTAATGTGTTACATGTCAATAACTTAGTACTAAGGTGCCAGTATTTTCAAGTCACTTAAGGATAAGTAATTTTCCTTAACAGTGGAACATAGAGCTGTTCACTTACTGCAGTGGTTCTCAAACTTTTGTTCTGGTGATTTCTTTCAAATAGCAAGCCTCTGAGTGTGACCTCCTTATAAATTAAAAAGATCTTTTTATATATTTACCACCATTATAAATGCTGGAGGCAAATCAGGGTTTAGGGTGGAGGCTGACAGCTCGCAACCCCCCAGGTAATAACCTTGCGACCCTATGAGGAGTCCCAACCTCCAGTTTGAGAACCCCTGACTTACTAGATGAGAAGAGTTGGTTTCTGTGTCTTACACTGATCCCTGTTCAGCACTAAACTGTAACTGGGAGGAGGGTACACTTCTGGTTTTAATGGGATCCTTCGCTTGCATCTTAGCAATGCTGGGGAGATTTGCAAAGGCACATATGGCATTTTAATGCCGGTTGACGATCCAGGGAAATAAGGCATCTCATTGCCAAGCTCCCCCGCTATGGATCTTTCCAAAGCATTTCATGTTTGGTGATAAGCCGGCAGGTGGTGTCACTTTCCACCATTTCCCCATCCAGACTGCCAAGAAAGGAGGCTTAGTTTCTTTGGAAAATGCTGTTTCTCAGCCCTCTTTGGAATGCCTTGGGTAGGAAAGGACGGCAGTAGTAGTAGCGCTGGAAGCCACAAAACAAGGTTTACAACACTTCACAGGTACACAGAAATATGAGCATTCAAATTCAGAGAAAATACCATTTTTATTGGAAATAAAAATACAGTGTTAAGAGCAGTCAATATAGATAAGGGGGAAACCAATAAATGTATTAAATATGTTCAACGTGCACACGTGGGATAAACGCGGGATTGTAAAGCATGTTGATATTAGTATGGTACTGGTATGATGTGGGTACTGGATAGTATGAGCATTGGATGGAGTATAGTCAATAACTAACTGGGGAGTAAAACAGCCAAGTACTGTGCATAGCTTTTGTATTTACAGCTAGTACGTGAGTCAGTACATGAGCTGCTTTGTTGGGGTGAGGGTGCAGAGCCAGTCAGCAGAAGAGGATTGGCTGAGAGTTAGAATCCTCTGTATTTTTAAGCATTCCCCGGAATCTCTTGACTTTGAGCCAGTCTTGCCCTGTGTGTGAATGGCCCTGCCTCAGAACGGCATCATCCTCAAGGCCAGCGTCACATCATTTCTTTGTGAAGAGCTGAGCTGGGTTAGTACGCTCTGGGGTGGGTTTGACTGGACAGTTCAAAGGTTGGTCCCAGCAGTAAGTTCTCAGGGGCTGAGTCCAAACCTTTCTCTGGGCTCTGAGATGGACATTATGCAATATCAAAATATCTGGGGCCTGATCCAACAATCATAGATGTCAACGATTAAAGCTCCCATTGATTCAACTGATACTGATTCCAATCACCTGATTTAAGTCCTATTTTGGGTCCAGTTCGTGAAGTGAAGTCACCTGTCATGCATCCGACGAAGTGGGTATTCACCCACCAAAGCTCATGCTCCAATACGTCTGTTAGTCTATAAGGTCCCACAGGACTCTTTGCTGCTTTTACAGATCCAGACTAACACGGCTACCCCTCTGATACTGTGTTCTAGGTAGCTCTATCCTTGTGGGGGCACTCATTGCAAAGGACACTTGCCAGCCTATACAGGATTTCTGTGCTAATAAACATCTAGGGATAAACTTGAAAACAAGTTGAGCCCACGTGAAGGTGGAGTGTAAATAATGCTGCTAATTTGTATGTCAGTCAATTCTCTTGTTTATCCACAAGATGGAGAACTCCGGTTAAGCCCTTAATTTTCCAGGATGAAATCCTGGCTGCACTGATATCCCTGACAGAACTTCCACTGATGTCAATGGAGTCAGAATTTCCTCCTCGTTCTTGGCATTAGGACAAACATCCTGAGCAGAGGGGGAAAGGGGCTGTGACCAAAAGGAGACACATGTGGGCTTGGAAGTTATTAAAGCAAATGAGCTATTTTCAACACTAAGGAGTTTAGGTCATGGGCTGGAAAGCAGAGGCTTAAATCGTGGTTCTATTTTGAAAAGTTACTAGGTAAAAATGGCATTGTCTTACTCTCCAGATGTGTTCCCTGTGTGTATTCAGTGTTCTGGCTCTTTATTATGTATGTAGCCCTCTGGAGCCACACAGTAATGGGACCGGGAGCTGGAGTATAGTCTAACTCTCTCATACTCAACAGAATTTTTACGTAAATACTAATGGAAGGTGCCTATTCAGAGGTGTGACTGATCTCAGAACCATTGTTACTGGTGACAATATGAGAGCCAGAGACAAACCGAGCTTGATTCTCAGATCCCAGGCTGAGGTTGTGGGGCTGGCAGGTAGGGGAACAAATCTTTTTACTTGTAAACTGAGCAAAGGTTGGAGATTGAGAGGGACAGTAAACAAGGAGACCTCCAAGGCCATTTTTAGAGTCACGCATCAGTCACTTTTCTTAAGGGAAAAGGATTTGTCAGAATATACCTGCAATATGCATGCTTGGGATTGACCCAACGTGGCTGTGGATCATGAACAAAGCACTTATTCTAAAGAGCCAGGAACTGTTAACTCCACACAGCACATGGGGGTTATTAGTAGATTGCTCACTATGGCAGCTACTGAGCTGTTCATGTTTAGGAATTCATTTTTTTAATCAGTAAAAAAGACCACCCAGCATAGGATTCAAAGACCCTGCAAGCCCTGTTTAATCAGCCTAGCTGTCTGTACAGTTCAGAGGGGATCCCCGCAGCCTTTGAGAAGTTGTACAATCCCATCAGCTTTAGTGGAGCCTGTGGACCCAGTGAGGGACGAGAAAACCTAAAACTCGAGTGCACAGAATTTGGAGCCAGCAGAATGATTCATGAAATACGGAGTTAGCTGCCACATGTAGCACAGGCTATGTTAGCCCAGAATTGAGTGACTTTTTATCAGTTAATCTGTGTACTGGCCTTTTGCCCTTCCTCCCTGAGAGATGGTCTGTCCTGTGCAACCAGATTCCAAAGAAAAGGAATAGGTGCAGACAAGCGTGAGAGTTTGTGAGCCCTGGCTCAATCTGGCCTGTAGCGTGTCTTGTATTCATGTAGATGGAATATGTGGGTCAAAGATGTTGACTAACCCAGCCACTGTCCTACATCAAACAGTTTTACGCAAGGTCGGGGTTGGGTACCCAGAGACCTCAGCCTGCTCAGTGCCATGGTGCAAACACCATTGTTTTTTAACCGTTTATTACAGATACGGAAAAGAACAGAAAACAGTTAGAACATTTGAAATGTAAAGCTTTCATTGTCACAGCACCTCCTTTCCCTTTCCCTCTAGCTGGAGAGAGTCTTTAGAAGGCTCCCCATGTTTGACAGTCTCGTAGATGGTATCGCAGATGGTGCTAACGGTCCTTTGGGGGAAAAGAGAGGAAGTTAATGGAGATGGGCTGGAGCTAGTGGTGAAGTCCGATCCCATTTCCTAGCAGACAAAATCAGACAGACCCACATAAGGGGGGAGAGACAAGACCAGCACAGATCGAAAATGCAGCTTCAGTCTCTGATGCCCACTTGCCACCTCCCTTCTGGAAAAACACAGGCCCAGCCCATGTTGTGATCAGCTAGTCCAAGACCTTGCAAACTTGTACCAACATTGGGCTTTGAGTTGCCTCTCTCGTCACAGGCTTACAGCAGTGTTGTAAAATATGCAGCCTGGGCTGGCCAAGCCAGACTCTTGTTAGACCGAGGCCAAAGGAGAGGGCTAGGAAAGAGAAGAAATAAGTTAGGAAAGGGAAAGGCTGAACTGAGGTGCAAGGAGACAAAGTCTCACATCCCAGGGGCTGGTTGGGATTCTTCTGGAGCTGGTGATGTCATCAGGCTCCCTGTCTCTGGCCCAGTTTGGTCAGCACAGCATTCAGAATTAGGAGGAAGAAGGTCCAGAGTCCCAGGAGATGGTGAGGGTGGCAGCCATGGGGGTGAAGCTCTCTCTGATACCTAATTGTTCTCCCCAAAGTCTCCTTTTAAGGACCTCAGCTGGGAATGATGGGTGGGATAGCCATTCCCTCATTGTTTTGTCCACCAATTAGGCTTAATTTTTGACATACCAATTTTTGTTTATTAATTTTTAGTCCTCAGTTCCTTTTGTTTACCAGGCATGATCTTAACACAGTCCTTAAGTTCTACCAGGAGGCCTTTTTGTTTGGACAAATTCAGTTTTTCTGTCTCCCTTTCATGCGTTTTCTCATCAATATTAATTACTCTAGGTTATTGGGACATCCTGTGAACTTTCACTTACTTTCTACAGCTGAACTCACAGTTAGGGTAAATGTGTAGGCCCAATTATTACAGCACACTTCATGTATTCCAGACCTGGACTCCACACCAGCTCTGCTGATGCACCTCAGTCCTGATCTGCAGAACTTCTGTGTGTTCCAGGCCTGGTTTTTGAGCATGCACACACATACACAACTCTGCTGATGCATGCTGTGTATTCCAGCCCTACTATTCTGTTGTGCCAAAATGCGATAGTTTGTGATGTGATGAACGGGGACAGGGATGTGAGCACTAAACTCGTTGTTAGGATTCAAAGCTAGCTCTCCAAAGTGGCAGGCTTGTTCACTATCTCATTATGCCACCTGTTCTCTGAGATCAGTGCTATAGGTTATAAAGTGTCTGCAAAATCTTCAGTCTGTGCTTGGTCCATCAGCAACTTCTATGACAGGTTGCTGATGTATGATGCCTTGACACCAGAAATTCCTGGCCACAGAGAGTGAAAGCACAAGGTGGGGCACTGTCTTCAGTTGAGACATTTGGCTTCAACCATCACCACTGGCCATTTCCACCCATGGCTGCATACTCTCCTTCTGAGTTCCTCCAGCTCTTCTGGATCAACCTCTGCTTTCTGCTGCCCCACCAAAGACTTATACCCCATTACCATGGGTTTCAGGACAGGTATGCTTTATCCTTCTGCCTTCTGCAGTTTCAGAAGGTTAATAAACACAAATTGAATTGTATTTTTATTTTCCATTTTTAACCCTTCTTCTTCCCTCCCATATGTTGGCGGGCTTTCCCTTCACCCTCTCCCTTGGTTTTTGTCATGCAGACAGAAAGCAGAAGACCAGAAGTTCCAAATACAGGCAATTCAATGTTCATTGGGGTGAGTTCCAAGCAAGCATCTCCAGAGCTCTACACGCCAGCGGGTTCTGTTTCTCAGTGCTTCGTTCCCAGCTCTGATGCCACAGAGCCTTGCCTGTGTCTTTATTCCCCTCCCACCTCCTCCTTCTTAGCAGGCCCAAATGCACCTGCAATGCACACCTACAGTCCCACCCCTTTTGTACCCCATGGGAGGGGTAAGGAGTGAGGTGCTACAGTCAGGAATGGGCATTTCTTTGGTCTTTCAGTGTTTAATACCTTCCCTCCCACCCTTTACCCCTCCTGACTGGCTGCTTGACTTTGCCTTGAGATAAGGGTTGAGGCAACCTTAAAGTGTGCACCAATAACACTTTCACTGCTCTTATCTGTTCCCGTTATACTAACAAATCCAGCTGACTAGGAAGCAACATCACAGTCTTTGTCCTTTATTTACACATATTAGTATAACAAAGAAGTATCAAAAGTCAAACCCAAAATTCTATCCCAGGCTAACAAACGGACCCATATACTAACACTACACAGCTTCACCTCGTGCCAAATCCATGCAGCAATTCTCTGGGTTGTCCTGTTGCACACCCGCCAGAGAGTGAGATTTAATCCAGGCTGAAGTTAACATGACTGGATCTGTTGCGCTTGATAGGCCTACAAGGTGTACCCCTCTTGTGAACTCAAATGTAAAATGTATGTGAAAGTTCATATGATGTTACAATAACCATGAAAAATAGGTCAATTTTGAGTACAAGATGAATATTGTAACAAGTGCAAAAAACAGCCAACCAAGGAAGCTGCATTAGTCTAAAACAAAAAGGTCCCACTGATATAATCCAAGGACTGTTGAAATTAGGCTTGGTAAAAACAGAACATGTTGAACCAAAAGTTAAAAGACCAAAACTGGTGTGATGGATATTAGGGCTGACTGGTGGACAAAATAACAAGGGAGATGAACTGTGACGGGTGCTTTTCCTTTTTTGAGCTCCTAAAAGAGAGATTCTGAAAAATAAAGGTCAGTTCAGTTCATCTGTCTCTCATCTTCTATCCACCTGGCATCCCAATTCAGCCCTGAGCTGCCACACTACAGTTCATCTCTGCTCATCTCACCTCAGTCCCTGGAAAAATCATGGGGCAGGTCCTTAAGGAATCCATTTTGAACTACTTGGAGGAGAGGAAGCTGATCAAGAACAGTCAACATGGATTCACCAAGCGCAAGTCATGCCTGACCAACCTGATTGCCTTCTATGATGAGATAACTGGCTCTGTGGATATGGGAAAAGCAGTGGATGTGATATACCTTGACTTTAGCAAAGATTTTAATATAGTCTCTCACAGTATTCTTGCCAGCAAGTTAAAGAAGTATGGATTGGATGAATGGACTTTAACGTGTATAGAAACCTGGCTAGATCATCAGGCTCAATGGGTCATGATCAACAGCTCGATGTCTAGTTGGCAGTCAATATCAAGCAGAGTGCCCCAGGGGTCGGTCCTGGGGCCAGTTTTGTTCAACATCTTCATTAGTGATCTGGATGATGGGATGGATTGCACCCTCAGCAAGTTCGCGGATGACACTAAGCTGAGGGTGGAGAGGTAGATACTCTGGAGGGTAGGGACGGGGTCCAGAGTGACCTAGACAAATTGGAGGATTGGGCCAAAAGAAATCTGATGAGGTTCAACAAGGACAAGTGCAGAATCCTGCATTTAGGATGGAAAACTCCCATGCACCGGTACAGGCTGGGGACCAATTGACTAAGCGGCAGTTCTGCAGAAAAGGACCTGGGGGTTATAGTGGATGAGAAGCTGGATACGAGTCAGTGTGCCCTTGTTGCCAAGAAGGCTAACGGCATATTGGGCTGCATTAATAGGAGCATTGCCAGCAGATCGAGGGAAGTGATTATTCCCCTCTATTTGGCAATGGTGAAGCCACACCTAGAGTACTGCGTCCAGTTTTGGGCGCCCCACTACAAGAAGGATGTAAACAAATTGGAGAGAGCCCAGAGGACAGCAACAAAAATGGTTAAGGGACTGGGGCATGTGACTTATGGGGACACAATGTGGGAACTGGGCTTATTTAGTCTACAGAAGAGAAGAGTGAGGGGGTATTTGATAGCAGCCTTCAACTACCTGAAGGGGGGTACCAAGGAGGATGGAGCTAGGCTGTTCTCAGTGGTGGCAGATGACAGAACAAGGAGCAATGGTCTCAAGTTGTAGTGGGGGAGGCCTAGGTTTGATATTAGGAAAAACTATTTCACTAGGAGGGTGGTGAAGCACTGGAATGGGTTATCTAGGAGGTGATGGAATCTCCTTCCTTAGAGGTTTTTAAGGCCCAGCTTGACAAAGCCCTGGCTGGGATGATTTAGTTGGGGTTGGTCCTGCTTTGAGCAGGGAATTGGAATAGATGACCTCCTGAGGTCTCTTCCAACTCTAATCATCTTCTTCTATCTTGATTCTTTGAAAGGACTTTCTTCTGAGAGGAAGGCCAGCTGGCCTGAATGTTGTTCAAACAACTTTGTTTTCACCTGTGGAAGTCATCACATTATCATGACAACCAGTCCTCAGCCCATCAGCAGGGATGCCTAATTGCCAGCACAGCAGCACATAAGATCCTGTGTTGTTATTACTTCTCTTGTTGTATTTTCTGCCCTTTCTTTCCTTCTGCCTTCTCTCTCAGCTTTTCAAGGAATCCTGAAGATAACTATGCTGTATTCATCCAAGCCTGCCTTGTCTCAGAAGTAAAGATCTGATCAGATGAAGTCCCTGACTAGACCATAAACCAGAAGGTGTGATTAACTTCCCAGCCAAAACATCCACTTGTAACTAACCAGAGGTCCAGTGTTCCAAAAACATTAACCAAAGCCAGATTTCACCCATCTTTTCTACCCTCTCTCCTCCACCAGTCTGTCTGTTTTTTAAGAGCAGCATAAATAGATACCTTGTATGCATCAGGACTGAGTAAAATTAACCCTTCCTTTTCATCAAAGAAAGGTTATTCTGAAAATATGAGACTGATATTTTGCCTTCAGAAGGAGAAAGGCTTTAAAGGTTACTAATAGACTCTCAGACTTTAAGGCCAGAAGGGACAATCGTTGTCTTCTAGTCCAACCTCCTGCACATTGGAGGCCACAGAACCTCACCCACCCACTCCTATAATAGACCCCTAGTGTCTGGTTGTGTTACTGAAGTCCTCAAATCATAGTTTAAAGACTTCAAGTTACAGAGAATCTACCATTTACACTAATTTAAACCAGCAAGTGCTGCAGAGGAAGACTAAAAAACCCCAGGGTCTCTGCCGATCTGAACCGGGTAAAAATTCCTTAACCACCACAAATATGGTGATCAGTTAGACCCTGACCATGTGGGAAAGACCCACCAACCAGACACCAGAGAAAGAATTCTCTGTAGTAACTCAGAGCCCATCCCCTCTAGTGTTCCCTTTTTGGCCATTGGGGATATTTGCTGCTAGCAGTCACAGGTGGGTTACATGCCATTGTAGGCAGTCTCATTAGACCATCCCCTTCATAAACTCAGTCTTGAAGCCAGTTAGGTTTTTTTTCCTTGCGCTACTCCCTTGGAAGGCTGTTCACGAACTTCGCTCCTCTGATGGTTAAAAACCTTCATCTAATTTCAAGTCTAACTTGTTGATGGCCAGTCTGTATCCATTTGTTCTTGTGTCCACATTGGCACTTAAATAACTCCTCTCCTTCCCTGGTATTTATCCCTCTGATGTATTGATAGAGAGCAATCACCTGTCCCCTCAGCCTTTGGTTAGGCTAAATAAGCCAAGCTCCTTGAGTCTCATCTGATAAGAAGGGTTTTCCATTCTTCTGATCATCCTAGTAGCCTTTCCCTGCACCTGTTCCAGTTTGAATCTATCTTCCTTAAACATGGGCCATCAGAATTGCACACCATATTCCAGATGAGGTCTCTCCAGTGCCTTGTATTATGGTACTAAAACTACTGGAAATACCTGATCTGATGCATCGTAAGACTGCATTAGCCTTTTTTATGTCCATATCACATTGAGGGGCTCTTCGTCATCCTGTGGTCGAACAATACACCCAGGTCTTTCTCCTCCTCTGTTACATCCAACTGGTACATCCCCAGTTTATCGCAAGAATTCTTGTTGTTAGACCCTAATTGCATTTTTCACTATTAAATTTAATCACATTTCTATTACTCCAATTTTCAAGGTCATCCAGATCTTCTTGTATGACATTCCGATCCTCCACTGTATAGGCAATACCCCCAACTTTGTGTCATCTGCAAATTTTATTTAGCACACTCCCACTTTTTATGCCAAAGTCATTAATAAAAATGTTAAATAAAATTGGTCCCAATCCCTGAGGAACTCCACTAGTAACCTCCCTCCAGCATGAGAGTTCATCTTTCAGTATGACCCCTTTAGCCAGTTTTCCTTTTAATCAGTTCCGTATCCACCTTTCAATCGTCATATTAACCCCCACTTCTACTATTTAACTAATAATTTTCCATGTGGAACTCTGTTACTTGCCTTACTGGAATCCATGTAAATTAGTTCTAATGCATTTCCTTTGTCTAAAAAAATCAGTTATCTTCTCAAAGAAAGAGATCAAGTTGGTCTGGCACAAACTACCTTTTGAAAATCCATGTTGCATTTTAACATAAGAACAGCAATACTGGGTCATCTAGCCCTGTTTTCCGAGATATTTCAAAGTGAATGAACAGAACAGGTAATCATCAAGTGATCCATCCCCTGTCGCCCATTCCCAGCTTCTGGCAAATAGAGGCTAGAGACACCCTTCCTGTCCATCCTGGCTAATAGCCATTGATGGGCCTGTCCTCCATGAATTTACATAGTTTTTTTTGAACCCCCTTATAATCTTGGCCTTCATAACATCCTCTGGCAAGGAGTTCCACAGGTTGACTGTGCATTGTGTGAAGAAATTCTTCCTTGTGTTTGTTTTAAACTTGCTGCCTATTAATTTCATTTGGTGACCCCTAGTTCTTGTGTTACAAGAAGGAGTAAATAACACTTCCTTATTTAGTTTCTCCATACCCACCATAATGTTATAGACCTCCATCTTATCCCCCCTTAGTCATCTCTTTTCCAAGATGACAATTTCCAGTCTTATTCATCTCTCCTCATATGGCAGCCATTCCATACCCCCAAATCATTTTTGTTGCCTCTTTCTGAACCTTTTCCAATTTCAATATATCTTTTTTGAGATGGGGCGACCACATCTGCATGCAGTATTCAAGATGTGGGCATACCATGGATTTATCTAGAGGCAATATGATATTTTCTGTCTTATCTACCCCTTTCTTAATGATTCCCAACATTCTGTTAACTTTTTTGACTGCCGCTGCACATTGAGTGGATGTTTTCAGAGAACTATCTACAATGACTCCAAGATCTCTTCCTTAAGTGGTAACAGCTAATTTAGATCATTATTTTATATGTATAGTTGTTGTTATGTTTTCCAATGTGCTACTTTTGCATTTATCAACACTAAATTTTGTCTGCCTTTTTATTGCCTAGTCACCCAGATTCTTTTGTAACTCTCCACAGTCTGTTTTCAACTTAACTATCTTGAGTAGTTTTGTATTATCTGCAAATTTTGCCACCTCACTGTTTATCCCTTTTTCCAGATCATTTACTGGTCCCAGTACAGACCCCTGGGGGACCCCACTATTTAACTCTCTCCATTCTGAAAACTGACCATCTATTCGTACCTTTTGTTACCTGTCTTTTAGCCAGTTACTGATCCATGAGAGGACCTTCCCCTCTTATCCCATGACTGCTTACTTTGCTTAACAGCCTTTGGTGAGGGACCTTGTCAAATGCTTTCTGAAAATCTAAATACACTGTATCCACTGGATGACCCTTGCCACATGCTTGTTGATCCCCCTCAAAGAATTCTAGTAGATTGGTGAGGCATGATTTCTCATTACAAAAACAATATTGACTATTCCCCAACAAATTATGTTCATCTATGTGTTTGATAATTCTGTTCTTTAACTATAGTTTCAACCAGTTTGCCCTG
Organism: Gopherus flavomarginatus; assembly: GCF_025201925.1. NCBI lineage: Eukaryota > Metazoa > Chordata > Testudines > Testudinidae > Gopherus > Gopherus flavomarginatus. Next base: position 1,060,360 of record NC_066640.1, on the reverse strand, counting down.
TACTGAAGTTAGGCTTATTGGCCTGTAATTGCCAGGATCGCCACCTTTTTAAAACTTAGCGTCACATTAGCTATCCTCCAGTCATCTGGTACAGAAGCTGATTTAAATGATAGGTTAAATATCACAGTTAATAGTTCTGCAATTTCACATTTGAGTTCCTTCAGAACTCATGGGTGAATACCGTCTGGTCCTGGTGACTTATTACTGTTTAGTTTATGAATTTGTTCCAAAACCACCTCTAATGGCACCTCAATCTGGGTCAATTACCATTTACCTCTATGTCGTGAACTACTTTCTCTTTCAAAATTTGTTCCAAGACCTTGCATACAGTTGAGGTCGAACTAACAGGCCTTAGTTTCCTAGATCATTTTTTCCCCTTTCTGAAAAATAGGAACTATATTAGCAATTCTCCGGTCATTGGTATGCCCCCTGAGTTTAGAGATTCATTAAAAATCCGTGCTAGTAGGGTGGCAATTTCATGTGTCAGTTCCTTTAATAGTCTGGGAGGGAGATTATCTTGCTCCCACCGCCCGCCGATTTACTCCCTTTAAGCTGTTTGAGTCTGAGCAGTCCCATTTCTTCTTTCCTTGTTTTCATTTTATTTATTTGGCTATAGAACCTTTTACTGTATTGATTTTAATTTCCTTTGCCAGGTCCATTCTGCTTGGCTCTTGGGGGTTCTCACTCTTCCCTATACTTTGTGATCTATCTCATCTTCGATTCCTTGTAGGCTTTCTGCTTTCTCCTAATCACCTGTTTGAGATGCTTGTTCATCCAGTTTGGTCTGCAACCCTTCCCTACAATTTTTCCCCCCTGTTTGGAATGCAGGCTCTAGCTAGCTTCTGGATGATGGGATTAATTGCACCCTCAGCAATTTTGCAAAGGACACTAAGCTGGGGGGAGTGGTAGATATGCTGGAGGATAGGGATAGGGTTCAGAGTGACCTAGACAAATTGGAGGATTGGGCCAAAAGAAATCTGAGGTTCAACAAGGACAAGTGCAGAGTCCTGCACATAGGAAGGAAAAATCCCATGCACCACTACAGACTGGGGACCGATTGGCTAAATAGCAATTCTGCAGAAAAGGACCTGGGGATTACAGTGGATGAGAAGCTGGATATGAGTCAGCAGTGTGCCCTTGTTGCCAAGAAGACCAACGGCATATTGGGCTGTGTTAGTAGGAGCATTGCCAGCAGATTGAGGGAAATAATTATTACATAAGAATGGCTGTACCAAAGGTCCATCTAGCCCAGTATCTGTCTACCTACAGTGGCCAATGCCAGGTGCCCCAGAGGGAGTGAACCTGACAGGCAATGATCAAGTGATCTCTCTCCTGCCATCCATCTCCATCCTCTGACGGACAGAGGCTAGGGACACCATTCCTTACCCATCCTGGCTAATAGCCATTTATGGACTTAACCACCATGAATTTATCCAGTTCTCTTTTAAACACTGTTATATTCCTAGTCTTCACAATGTCCTCAAGTAAGGAGTTCCACAAGTTGACTGTGCGCTGCATGAAGAAGAACTTCCATTTGTTTTAAACCTGCTGCCTATTCATTTCATTTGGTGACCCCTAGTTCTTGTATTATGAGAATAAGTAAATAACTTTTCCTTATCCATTTTCTCCACATCACTCATGATTTTATATACCTCTATCATATCCCCCCTTAGTCTCCTCTTTTCCAAGCTGAAGAGTCCTAGCCTCTTTAATCTTTCCTCATATGGGACCCTCTCCAAAGCCCTAATCATTTTAGTTGCCCTTTTCTGAACCTTTTCTAGTGCCAGTATATCTTTTTTGAGGTGAGGAGACCACATCTGTACACAGTATTCAAGATGTGGGCATACCATGGATTTATATAAGGGCAATAATATATTCTCACTCTTATTCTCTATCCCCTTTCTAATGATTCCTAACATCCTGTTTGCTTTTTTGACCGCCTCTGCACACTGCGTGGACATCTTCAGAGAACTGTCCATGATGACTCCAAGATCTTTTTCCTGACTCGTTGTAGCTAAATTAGCCCCCATCATATTGTATGTATAGTTGGGGTTATTTTTTTCCAATGTGCATTACTTTACATTTATACACATTAAATTTCATTTGCCATTTTGTTGCGCGATCACTTAGTTTTGTGAGATCTTTTTTAAGTTCTTCACAGTCTGCTTTGGTCTTAACTATCTTGAGCAGTTTAGTATCATCTGAAAACTTTGCTACCTCACTGTTTACCCCTTTCTCCAGATCATTTATGAATAAATTGAATAGGACTGGTCCTAGGACTGACCCTTGGGGAACACCACTAGTTACCCCTCTCCATTCTGAGAATTTACCATTAATTCCTACCCTTTGTTCCCTGTCTTTTAACCAGTTCTCAATCCATGAAAGGACCTTCCCTTTTATCCCATGACAGCTTAATTTATGTAACAGCCTTTGGTGAGGGACCTTGTCAAAGGCTTTCTGGAAATCTAAGTACACTATGTCCACTGGATCACCCTTGTCCACATGTTTGTTGACCCCTTCAAAGAACTCTAATAGATCAGTAAGACACGATTTCCCTTTACAGAAACCATTCTGACTATTGCTCAACAGTTTATGTTTTTCTATGTGTCTGACAATTTTATTCTTAACTATTGTTTCGACTAATTTGCCCTGTACTGACGTTAGACTTACCGGTCTGTAATAGCCGGGATCACCTCTAGAGCCCTTTTTAAATATTGGTCTTACATTAGTTAACTTCCAGTCATTGGGTACTGAAGGTGATTTAAAGGATAGGTTACAAATCCTAGTTAATAGTTCCGCAACTTTGCATTTGAGTTCTTTCAGAGCTCTTGGGTGAATGCCATCTGGTCCCGGTGACTTGTTAATGTTGAGTTTATCAATTAATTCCAAAACCTCCTCTAGTAACACTTCAGTCTGTGACAGTTCCTCAGATTTGTCACCTACAAAAGCCAGCTCAAGTTTGGGAATCTCCCTAACATCCTCAGCCGTGAAGACTGAAGCGAAGAATCCATTTAGTTTCTCCGCAATGACTTGATCATCTTTAAGTGCTCTTTTTGTATCTCGATCACCAAGGGGCCCCACTGGTTGTTTAGCAGGCTTCCCGCTTCTGATGTTCTTAAAAAACAAACATTCTGTTATTACCTTTGGAGTTTTTGGCTAGCCGTTCTTCAAACTCCTCTTTGGCTTTTCTTATTACACTCTTGCACTTAATTTGGCAGTGTTTATGCTCGTTTCTATTTGCCTCACTAGGATTTGACTTCCACTTTTTAAAGGAAGTCTTTTTATCTCTCACTGCTTCTTTTACATGGTTGTTAAGCCACGGTGGCTCTTTTTTAGTTCTTTTACTGTGTTTCTTAATTTGGAGTATACATTGAAGTTGGGCCTCTATTATGGTGTCTTTAAAAAGGGCCCATGCAACTTGCAGGGATTTCACTTTAGTCACTGTACCTTTTAACTTCTGTTTAACTAACCCCCTCATTTTTGCATAGTTCCCCCTTTTGAAATTAAATGCTACAGTGTTGGGCTGTTGAGATGTTCTTCCCACCACAGGGATGTTGAATGCTATTGTATTATGGTCACTATTTCCAAGCAGTCCTGCTATAGTTACCTCTTGGACCAGCTCCTGTGCTCCACTCAGGATTAAATCTAGAGTTGCCTCTCCCCTTGTGGGTTCCCGTACCAGCTGCTCCATGAAGCAGTCATTTAAAGTATCGAGAAATTTTCTCTCTGCATTTCGTCCTGAAGTGAAGTGTTCCCAGTCAATATGGGGATAATTGAAATCCCTCACTATTATTGTGTTCTTAATTTTGATAGCCTCTCTAATTTCTCTTAGCATTTCATCATCACTATTACTATCCTGATCAGGTGGTCAAAAATAGATCCCTAATGTTGTCTTTTTATTAGAGTGTGAAATTTCTATCCATAGAGACTCTATAGAACATATGGATTCGCTTAAGATTTTTACTTCATTTGAATCTACATTTTCTTTCACATATAGTGTAACTCCTCCCCCTGCACGACCTGTTCTGTCATTCCGATATATTTTGTACCCCAGAATGATTGTGTCCTATTGATTGCTCTCAGTTCCCCAGGTTTCTGTGATGCCTATTATATCAATATCCTCCTTTATCACAAGGCACTCTAGTTCACCCATCTTATTATTTAGACTCCTAGCATGTGTACAAGCACTTTAAAAACTTGTCCCTGTTTATTTGTCTGCCATTTTCTGATGTGTCAGATTCTTTTTTGTGACTGTTTATCATCTGATCCAGCCCTTACATTATCCTCTTCCATCCTCTGCTGCTGACAATAACCTGGAGATTCCCTATCATCAGACTCTCCCCTAAGAGAAGTCTGTGTCTGATCCACATGCTCCTCTGCAGCAGTCAGCTTTGCCCCATCTCCTAGTTTAAAAACTGCTCTACAACCTTTTTAATGTTTAGTGCCAGCAGTCTGGTTCCACTTTGGTTTAGGTGGAGCCCATCTCTCCTGTATAGGCTCCCCCCATCCCAAAAGTTTCCCGAGTTCCTAATGAACGTAAACTCCTCCTCTCTACACCATCATCTCATCCATGCATTGAGACTCTGAAGCTCTGCCTGCCTACCTGGCCATGCGCGTGGAAGTGGGAGCATTTCTGAGAATGCCACCATAGAGGTTCTGGATTTCATTCTCTTCCCTAACATCCTAAATTTGGCTTCCAGGACATCTCCCCTACCCTTCTATCTTTCATTGGTACCTACATGTACCACGACCACCAGCTCCTCCCCAGCACTACACAAAAGTCTGTCTAGATGCCTCAAGAGATTCGTACCAGGCAGGCAAGTCACCATACGGTTCTCCCAGTCATCACAAACCGAGCTATCTACGTTTCTAATGATCGAATCTCCCATTACTAACACCTGCCTTTTCCTAGCAGCTGGAGTTCCCTCCCCCGGAGAGGTAACCTCAGTGCGAGAGGCAACCCCAGCACCATCTGGAATGAGGGTCCCAACAATGGGAACGTTTCCCTCTGCTCCCATTGACTGCTCTGCTTCCCTGGGCCTTTCATCCTCCTCAACAGTGATGGGGCTGTCTGACCGGAGGTGGGACAATTCTACAGTGTCCCAGAAAGCCTCATCAACATATTCCCCTCTATTCAGCACTGGTGAGGCCACATCTGGAGTATTGCATCTGGTTTTGGTCCCCCCACTACAAGAAGAATGTGGACAAATTGGAGAGAGTCCAGTAGAGAGCAACAAAAATGATTAGGGGGCTGGGGCACATGACTTACGAGGAGATGCTGAGGGAATTGGGGTTATTTAGTCTGCAGAAGAGAAGAGTGAGGGGGGATTTGATAGCAGCCTTCAACTTCCTGAAGGTGGGTTCCAGAGAGGATGGAGCTCAGCTGTTCTCAGTAGTGGCAGAGGACAGAACAAGAAGCAATGGTCCCAAGTTGCAGTGTGGGAGGTCTAGGTTGGATATTAAGAAACACTATTTCACTAGGTGGGTGGTGAAGCACTGGAATGGGTTATCTAGGGAGGCAGTGGAATCTGCATCCTTCGAGGTTTTTAAGGCCCGGCTTGACAAAGCCCTGGCTGGGATGATTTAGTTGGGGTTGGTCCTGCTCTGAGCAGGGGGTTGGACTAGATGACCTCCTGAGGTCTCTTCCAACCCTAATATTCTATGATTCTGTGAACTTTGACTTAAACGCCAAGCTTCCTCCACATTTAGATCCTTGAGTTCTTTGGACCAGTGCACTTCCCTAACTAATTTCCTTCATTTTTTAAAGTTAGCCCTTTTGAAATCAAGGCCCCTAGTTGAAGATCTATTTTTGTTTTTCCTTCCATTTAGTTTAAACTGAATTAGCTCATGATCACTTGAACCAAGGTTGCATTCTAGAATCAGCTCTTCTGTGAGGCCCCCACTACTTGCTCACTAGTACCAAATCTAAAATGGCATCACCTCTTGTTGGTTCAGCAACTATTTGGTAAAGAAATCTGTCAGCCATCACATCCAGGAATATCTGGGCCCTGAAATTATTAGTAGCACTTGTCCTCCAGTCTATAGCTGGGAATTTAGTCTCCCATAATCACACAATTCCCAATAGTATTTATGTAATTAAAAACATTAAAGAGGTCTCTATCCAGATCCAGATCAGATCCTGGGGGTCTGTAGCACACCCCAAGCACTAGCCCAGGGGAACCTCTAGTAGCTTTCTTCCCCAAAGTGATTTTGACCCAAACAGATTCATTTTATCCATTCCATCATTTCTAATTTCTTTACAGTCTGTCATCATTAACATACAGAGTTTCTCCACCACCTTTATGTTTATTCCTGTCTTTCCTGAACAGTACATACCTTTCAATGCTTGTGCTCCAGCCATGACTACTATTCCACCGTGTTTCTGTTATCTCTATAATATCTGGTTTCACTTAGAATTATAGCATCATAGAATCACAGGGTTAGAGGGGACCGCAAGAGACAGCTAGTCTAACCACCTGCCAAGATGAAGGATTTTTTGTGTCTAAACCATCCCAGACAGATGGCTATCCAGCCTCCCTTTAAAAACTTCCAGTGAAGGAGCTTCCATGACCTCCCGAGGCGCCTGTTCCATTGTCCTACTGTTCTCACAGTTAGGAAGTTTTTTCCTGAGATTTAATCTAACCCTGCTATGCTGTAGTTTGAATCCATTGCCTCTTATCCTGCCCTCTGTAGCAAGAGGGAACAATTTTTCTCCATCTTTTTCATGGTAGCCTTTTAAATAACTGAAGACCGGTTTCATATCCCCCCTCTGTCATAACCTTAGTCCCAGATTTGGACCTTAGCGTCCAAAATATGGGGGTTAGCATGAAAACCTCCAAGCTTAGTTACCAGCTTGGACCTGGTACCTGCTGCCACCACCCAAAAAATTAGAGTGTTTTGGGGCACTCTGGTCCCTCTGAAAAACCTTCCCTGGGGACCCCAAGACCCAAATCCCTTGAGTCTCACAACAAAGGGAAATAATCCTTTTTCCCTTCCCCTCTCCAGGTGCTCCTGGAGAGATACACAGACACAAGCTCTGTGAATCCAAACAGAGTGAATCTCCCTCTCTGTTTCCAATCCTGGAAACAAAAAGTACTTTCCTATTCCCCCAGAGGGAATGCAAAGTCAGGCTAGCAATCCAACACACAGATCTCCCCGATTCCTTCCTCCCACCAATTCCCTGGTGAGTACAGACTCAATTTCCCTGAAGTAAAGAAAAACTCCAACAGGTCTTAAAAAGAAAGCTTTATATAAAAAGAAAGAAAAATACATACAAATGTTCTCTCTGTATTAGATGATACAACACAGGGTCAATTGCTTAAAAGAATATTGAATAAACAGCCTTATTCAAAAAGAATACAAATCAAAGCACTCCAGCACTTATATTCATGCAAATACCAAAGAAAAGAAACCATAGAACTTACTATCTGATCTCTTTGTCCTTACACTTAGAAACAGAAGATTAGAAAGTAGAACTACTTCTCCAAAGCTCAGAGAAAGCAGGCAGCCAGAAAAACAAAGACTCAGACACACAATTCCCTCCACCCAAAGTTGAAAAAATCCGGTTTCCTGATTGGTCCTCTGGTCAGGTGCTTCAGGTGAAAGAGACATTAACCCTTAGCTATCTGTTTATGACACCCTCACTCTCCTGTTTTCCAAACTAAACACATCCAGTTCCTTCAGCCTTTGTTCGTATGGCTGCATTCCATCCCTTTGATCATCTTTGTCGCTTGCCTCTGGATCCTTTCCAGTTTCTCTACATCCTTTCTATACATTGGTGACCAAAATTGGACACAGTACTCCAGCTGAGACCTAACCAGTGCCAAATAAAGCAGTACTATCACCTTGCATGCTATGCCTGTTAATACAACCTAAAATTGCATTTGCTTTTCCTGCAGCAGCATCGCATTGTTGACTCATGTTGAGGCTGTGATCCACCACAACTCCCAGATCCTTCTCAGCAGCACTGCGGCCAAACCAGTTATCCCTCACTCTGTGCATTTGGCTTTTCTTCTCTAAGGGTAGCACCTTACATTTGTCTTTGTTGAATTTCATTTTGTTGTCTATAGCCCAGTTTTCCAATTTATCAAGGTGCCTCTGAATCTTAGCTCTATCCTCCAAAGCCTCCCCTAGCTTTGTGTCATCTACAAATTTGATCAGTAAGCTTTCTGTTCTTACATCCAGGTCATTAATAAAGACATCAAACAACACAAGACCCAATAGTTCTAGTTCCTTCATTTTGTTACCAAGGCTCCTTGGTTTGATGTATAGACATCTTAGTTGCTTCTGCTTAGCTTCACCCAGATTCCTCACCCAGTTAGATGAAGTCATTTTACTGCCAGTATCTCCTATCTGACTGCTGATATCAATGACACTATCTTTCCTCTTAATGTCCATTCTCCTACCCACTGCTGTTCCTTTCTCCATTGCTGTATCCTCTCTTACTTGAGTTTCCTCCCACTCAATATTAGAACAAGGTGTGGAGCATCTCCCAATTGTTTCTCTGGAATTCCTAGTTTAAATCTCTTTGAATCAGTTGTGCCAAATTCCATTCCAGAAGTCTATTTCCGTCCCTATTCAGGTGAAGTCCATCCCATGAGAACAGTCATTTGTCTGCGAATGCCTCCCAGTGTTTGAACATCCCAAAGCCCTCCTTACAGCACCACTGCCTGAGCCATCTGTTGATCATCATAACCTTGTCTTGCCTTTGTTCTCCTCCTCCAGGGATAGGTAGAATCCTACTGAAGATCACCTGAGCCTCCATTTCCCCAAGTGTCTTCCCCAGCCTGGCATATTCTCCCTGGATGTGTTCCAGCAAGAGTCTAGTTCAGGGGTCTTCAACCTACGGCACACATGCCAAACATGGCACACGAGCCTATTTTGAGCGGCACGCACCGTAGTCCCGGCCCCCAGCCCCACTCAGCCCCTACCCACCCACGGCTCTCCCCTGTGGGGGCAGGAGGCAGAAGCTTGGTCCTGCAGCAGCCAAGCTTCCCCATCCCCCGCTTCCTCCCCCAGCATGGTGCTTTCCTGCCCCTCCCCGTCTCCTTCCCTGCACCGACCAGCTGACAGCCTTGCCAGGGGGATGGGGAAGAGCGGCAGTGTGCACACAGCTCCCTGGAGGAGACAGAGAGGTAAAGATGGAGCCTTGGGGAAGGGGGTGGAACAGGGCATATCCCTTCCAGCCCCCTGCCATGAGCCGCTCAGGGCAGGGGCTGGGAGCACCCCCATGAGCCGAGCACCCCCGCCCTCTGCCCTGACTCCTGAACCACCCCACACACCCCCAGCTCTCTGCCCTGACCCTTGAACCCCCATACACACCCAGCCTTCTGCCCTACACCCCCCACACCTCCCAGCCCTCTGCCCTGACCTCTGAACCGCCCCCACACCCAGCCCTCTGCCCTACACCCCAACACACACCGAGCCCTCTGCCCTGACCCTTGAACCCCCATACACACCCAGCCTTCTGCCCTGCACCCCCCACACCTCCCAGCCCTCTGCCCTGACCTCTGAACCGCCCCCACACCCAGCCCTCTGCCCTACACCCCAACACACACCGAGCCCTCTGCCCTGCACCCCCAAAGCCCCATCCCTCTGCCCTGACCCTTGAACCCCCATACACCCACAGCCCTCTGCCCTGACCCCCCCCACATCCAGCCTTCTGCCCTGCACCCCCCACACACCCCCAGCCCTCTGCCCTGACCCCTGACCCCCCACACATCCAGCCTTCTGCCCTACACTCCCCCACACACCCGCAGCCCTCTGCCCTGACCCCGAACTTCCCCACCCACCCAGCCCTCTGCCCTATACCCCCACACACCCCCAGCCCTCTGCCCTGACCCCGAACTTCCCCACTCACCCAGGCTTCTGCCCTACACCCCCCCACACACCCGCAGCCCTCTGCCCTGACCCCGAACTTCCCCACCCACCCAGCCCTCTGCCCTATACCCCCCCACACCCTCCAGCCCTCTGCCCTGACCTCTGAACCACCCCCACACCCAGCCTTCTGCCCTACACTCTCACACACCCCCAGCCCTCTGCCCTGACCCTTGAACCCCCATACACATCCAGCCTTCTGCCCTACACCCCCCCACACCCTCCAGCCCTCTGCCCTGACTCTTCAACCCCCGCACACACCCAGTCTTCTGCCCTACACCCCCCATACTCCCCAGCCCTCTGCCCTGACCCCCCCACAGCCTTCTGCTGTGCAGCCCCCATACCCTCAGCCCTGAACCCTCCCACCCCAACACACACCGAGCCCTCTGCCCTGCACCCCCAAAGCCCCATCCCTCTGCCCTGACCCTTGAACCCATACACACACCCAGCCTTCTGCCCTGCACCCCGCACACACCCCAGCCCTCTGCCCTGCACCCCCCACACACCCCCAGCCCTCTGCCCTGACCCTTCAACCCCCCCCACACACACTGTCTTCTGTCCTGCACCCTCCCATACTCCCCAGCCCTCTGCCCTGACCCCCCCGCACACACACACAGCCTTCTGCTGTGCAGCCCCCATACCCTCAGCCCTGAACTCCCCCACCCCAACACACACCGAGCCCTCTGCCCTGCACCCCCCCACACACATTCAGCCTTCTGCCCTGCACCACTCTTCTCTTCCTCCTGGTACGCCCCCTTCTGTTAGTGCCTGCTGTGCCCCTTCTTCATTCTCCAACTCAGCAAACCTGCTCCTGAACTGTGTTTCTACTTCACTAGCCAGTCTTTTTCTCTGTCTGCTTCTTGTAGTCACATGCTTTCACTGGCCCCTTTCCTCACCCAGCAGTCTCCCCTCACAATTCTGCTGTTCAGAGTCTTGACTTTTCCCTTCAGCCTTCCCTCTATCATCTGCTCAAATCCCCTTTGAAACTCAACCATAGATGACTTGGGCCTCCCCATACTGGGGCAGAGGCACAATCTACAGGGGAGGACATGTGACTGCCCCATGTGTTTCCTCTGCCCAGTGACCCCGTCTGCCAGGGCCGGCCCACAACATTTTGGCACCTGAGGCGGGGAGCTCAAATGACGCCTCCTCACTTGGGCCAAAACTTTGAAAGGTCTCAATTCTGCCTTCTTCCTGTTCTACTCCTCTCATGGTGCTGCTCTGCTACCTCCCAATAAAGGAGAAACAACAACTTAAAATGCCTTGTTCGAATATTTTAACACGTAACTTTCAGACGCCTGAACAGCAAATGTAACTTTTCTTGTCTGCATAGTAAACACTGGCATTTTTATCTGTTTGAATAAGAAAAGTGGTGCTTTCCGTGCCTTCTTGGTTGCAAAGATTTGTACCGCTTCCTGAAGGTCCACAGTCTGGGCCAGCTCATGCTCTATTGAGATGGTTGCAAGGCCGACCAGCCTCTCCTGTGTCATTGTGGAGCATAGATGTGTTTTTATTAACTTCAGCTTGGAGAAGCTGTGTTCTCCACTGGCAACAGGAATTGTTAGAAGTATGCGGAGAGCAACAAAAGCATTTGGAAAGAGGGTGGTCATCTTATTTGTGCACATATATTCCAGAACAGCCTTTGGAGTTGATCCTGCTGAAATGTACCTTGAAAGGGCTTTCAGTTCATCACCTAAATCACTTGCATCAATATCGTGCATGTCATCATGTGTCAACACTGTTTCTAGTGCCCTGCATTGCTGGTGTAGGTCTTCTTCAGGTATAATGAGGAGTTTTGGAATATCATACAACATCCCAAATATACTGTGGTGTTCCTTGAGCTGCATGAAACGTTCTTCAACTGAACGTATTGCACAATCTAGCACCTGGTTAAAGAATTCAACTTTGAATTGTTGTTTGGGGTCTCTTATGGGATTATCCCGTGCCTCGTAATCAAAATGTCTTCTTCGGTGACTCTTGTATTCTTGAATGGGTGGGAAAATAGCTTCAGTGTGGAGTTCCTCTGCCAACTTCTGTGCACTCTTCAGAACATTTTGAAATCCCTCATCTGACCGGTAAGACTGCAGGTATGACTTTGCTTTGTCCAGTTGTTCCATTGCTCCAGATATACCAAGGTCAACAACTTGGAGTCTCTTGCTTACAACATTTATTTCAAACAGTATGTCATGTCACAACACTAAGCCACACAGAAATGTGAAGTTATGTATGTTTCTGGTGATTCCATTTCCCTCTGCCACTGTTCTCCCACAAACTGTTCCTGTCATATGTGACAAAGTTCCTCCTCAACCTTGGTGGGTCCTGCGCTTATTGGCAGATTTGCTCACCTCAGTGATCTCCCCCACAGTCTGGATCAACTCCTCCTGTGTCTGATCAGGAGTTGGGAGGTTTGGGGGGAACCCAGGCCCACCCTCTACTCTGGGTTCCAGCCCAGGGCCCTGTGGATTTGGAGCTGTCTATAGTGCCTCTTGTAACAGCTGTGTGACAGCTATAACTCCCTGGGCTACTTCCCCATGGCCTCCTCCAAACACCTTTATCCTCACCACAGGACCTTCCTCCTGGTGTCTGATAACGCTTGTACTCCTTAGTCCTCCAGCAGCATACCCTCTCAGTCTCAGCTCCTTGTGTGTCTTGCTCCCAGCTCCTCGCATGCACTTCCTCTCCTCTAGCTCCTCCCCATCTGACTGGAGAGAGCTCGTTTTAAAAAACCCAGGTGCCCTGACTAGCCTGCCTTGATTGGCTGCAGGTGTTCTAATCAGCCTGTCTGCCTTAATTGCTTCTAGCAAGTTCCTGATTACTCTAGTGCAGACCCTGCTCTGGTCACTCAGGGAACAGAAAACTACTCACCCAGTGACCAGTATATTTGCCCTCTACCAGACTCCTGCACCCCACTGGCCTGGGTCTGTCACACATACCATTATTCTCCATAACGGCAACTATGGCATCATCTATCATCCCAATTTGGTGTTTGATAGGCTTTATCGCCTACACTCGTCTTTCCCATCGTGTAGCACTCATTGGTTTCAGTGTCACAGAATATGTTCTCAGATGTTGCTTCAAAATTTGCCATCGATGAGTTGATGCAGAGAAAAATACATAGATGCTTTGAATTACGTTAAAAAATTCAGCAGTCTCACTAGAAGCTGATGCTGCATCACTGACCACCAAGTTCAGTGAAGGAGAACTGCAAGAGAGAAAAAAAGCTTGAGGGTTTAACTCTCGGATCAGTGTCTGCACGCCTCTGTTCTTTCCTTTCATGGTGGCACCATTATCTGACCTCTGATGTCAGCTATCGTAATTCCCATATCTTCCAGCTTTTTAAGAAGCACATTTGTCATACCAGCTCCTGTAGTATCACAATGTCAATAAATTCTAGAAAATGCTCTCTGACAGTCACCATTGCAGGGACATTTTCACTAGGTTCTGTTTTTGTTACAAAACACACCACTAAAGTCATTTGTTCCATATGGTTGGTGTCAGGTGTGCAGTCCAGAATAACAGAGTAATATCTTGCTGACTTCAGATCTGCCACAATCTTCTGTTTGACTTTTGTTGCCAGTAACTGTATGATCTCATTTTGAATTGTTTTTCCAAGGTAGTGGTGTGTGTACACATCTTGGGTGCTGACTTTTCTTAGATGCTCCTGGAGTATAGCATCAAACTCAGCCATCAGCTCCATAATTTTAAAGAAGTTTCCATTGTTTGGCACATACAGATGATCTGAAGTGCCACAGTGCTAGGTTTTGGGTAACAAGCATTCTTACAATGGCAATGAGCCTTTTCAGAACATTTTGTCAGTAAAGAGACTCTGATGCAATTTTCTCATGATGCTGATCATTTATGGTGGCCTTTAACCTTAGTCTTATCTCAAGCTCTTTCCACCTATGGATTGCTCTCTGGTGATTTGCTGCCTTCTCATGGCATGCCAGATTTTTCCAGTCCTTTGTTCCTGTAGAATCCAATGAGGCTGGAACATTAGACTGGAAGAGTTTGCAACAGAAACAGTGTGCAGCATTCTAGGGTTTTGAGTACATAAGTCATATCCTGTCAACTTTTTCACCATTGGGGATTTCACACCAGTAATGTGTTGGATGGAGACTTCTATTTTCATTGTCTTTGGGGAATATGAAGTTTTTCAGTTGCCGTGGCCCATGCAGTACAAGGAAGTCCCTCAGGCTACTGCTCAAGTGGGTCCACAGTCCTGGATCATCTCGACTTAAGGAAATAAACTCAGCAGCAGCTGTTTCTTGTGCCTCCATCACACTTTTCTCTGATCTACACTTTTCTTCAGGAATGTGCATGGTTACATCCATCTGAGATGGAGATATGGATGCTGCAGCAGCTGCCAGGTCACCTCCATGATCAGGCGTCTCCTCACCACTCACATCCTCACTGGGGCCAGAAGGCTCACCGTGAACATTTGTGTCTATGTATCTCAGGAGAGCTCCTTCCTGCTTAGATAGAAAAGCTTCCTTTGCTTTTTCTTTTTCTGAATGCTGCCCCAGAGGGGCGTTTTCTTCTTTCACTCATGACTGCAGTTCTGCACCAGCTATGGTGGCTCTCAACACTCAGTTGAAGGGGACAAATAAGCAGGCTGGTAGCAGGACCTGGGTGAGGGAAGATATCAGTGTCTTAAGGGCCTGATGCATCCGACAAAGTGGGTATTCACCCAAGAAAGCTTGTGCTCCAATACATCTATTAGTCTATAAGGTGCCACAGGACTCTTTGCTGCTTTTAAGGGCCTAACTGGCTCCTACTATTTCAGCTGACTGCCTGTTCTCCTCAGGTGGATTCACGGAAGCAGCAGGAAACAGGAAGCTCCCTGACAAGGTGGTGTGAATCAGTCCAGGCTCCTGGGGGTGCTCGAGAGGTACATAAGAGGCTCCTCCTCCTCTCTCTCCCTGCAGCTCCTGCTGCTTTCTGTTATTCCCTCTCACCTTTTCTCCTGCCTGCCTGTTATGTCTCTTGTGCCCTCCTTCCTCCAGCACAGCACTCCACCATCTCTGTGCATCTAGAGCAGAGAGGATACATACGCACCAGCACCAGACACAATTTTCTACACCCTGGATCCTAATGGCAACCCCCCGTCCCCCAAGTCTGACACCTGAGGCAGCCGCCTCAGTTTGCCTCATGGTAAGACTAGCCCTGCCGCCTGCCATGTTCTCCCCACCCCACCAGAGTTGCCTGCAGGAACGGGGAGCCCTGTCCTTCTGACACTGCACCTCCCCCCACAACATGATCGGCCGCTCTCCCTGGCAGCTGGGTCCGGGCAAGGAGTCGCCTGCCGCGACCTCCCCTGTCAGACACTCTCAGGCAGCCACCACTGCCTGAGATGCCTGATCATGCAGGTGACCTGGCAGCTGCTGCAGCATCCACATCTCCATCTCAAATGGATGTAACCATGCACTCTCAGGCGACCCGCCCTTCCACTCCCTGCCCAGGCCTGGCTGACAGGGACAGGGGCCGAGCATGCTAGGGGGCAGGCGCAGGCACAGAGGGAGAAGGACTGAACCCCTCCCCCTTGCCCCCAGGGAGGCCAAGCAGAAATCTGGGAGGAACTTGACTGCATATTTCTGCCCCCCTGCATTGCCTCTGAACTCAACCATAGTTTCCACCTGCAGTAGGGGGGAGGGATAGCTCAGTGATTTGAGCATTGGCCTGCTTAAACCCAGGGCTGTGAGTTCAATCCTTGAAGGGGCCCTTTAGGGAACTGAGGTAAAAATCTGTCTGGGGTTTGGTCCTGTTTTGAGCAGCAGGTTGGACTAGGTGACCTCCTGAGGTCCCTTCCAACCTGGATATTCTATGATCTACAAACCTCTTCTATAAGGTGGCACTTCATACAAACAAAGCTCTTTTCAGGTACTCACTCCAGAATAATGTACGTTCCACATCTGATCATCTTCATCGTCTCTTGGTGGCAGAGTTGGGATTTTTCATATTTTGGATTATTACAGTGTGTGCCTCAGTTTCCCCTGTGTGATTCATGGTTAACTAGGTGAGGGGAAAGATTGTTTGCTCTTTGCAGAGACCCATAGATACAAATGTGACCAACACCTGGCTGCCTGGGCCTGGAGGCCACTTAGATACAGAGTTTAAAACATTTGGCTTGTTGCTAGAGGATTGATTCATAGATTCCAAGGCCAACAAGGACAATTGTGAGTATCTAGTCTGACCTCCCGTATAAAACTGCCCCAAAATAATTTCTAGAGCAGGTTGGTTACTGTGGAAGAAAACATCCAATCTAGATTTAGATAATGACAGTGATGGTAATTGGTAAATTGTTCCCATTGTAAATTACACTCACTGTCAAAAATGTACCTTATTTTCAATGTGAATTTGTCTAGCTTCAACGTCCAGCCATATTATCATGTTATATGTTTCTCTGTTATATTGAAAAGCTCATTATTAAATATTTGTTCCCCCTTGTGATGGGGCATCTACCTCATGCTGACAGAGAAGGGGTAGTTGCAGGCCCTGAGGAAGGGCAAAGAAGTTGTGAGAGCCATGGGGAAGTGGCCCAGGGAGAAACAGCAGCAGTGAGAGGAATCTGAGGTGCAGCAGGAGGCTGCGATCCACAGGGTCCCTGGGCTGGGACCCAGAGTAATGGGTGGGCCTGAGTCCCCCCCACTCACCACTGGGGGAGTGGCAGGACAATTGACTGCAGTCACCACGGGGAAAATGCCTGTACTACTGAGAAGCTAAACCTCCCCCTGAAGGGGGGAACACGAACAGTTACACAGGTGGTGGGCCGAGCCACGGAGAGGACATTGCAGTTCCTGACACTGAGAGCCGGTGCAGGTGAACTGCGGAGAAGGTCTGACATTGTATGGATGGGGGCGTCAACGTCGAGCTAATCCCCTGACCAACCTGGAGGAGGCGCCAGTCTGGGGGGAGTAACATTTGGTGGAGAAGGCAGGCATTTGGTAACCCCAGTACAAGGGGAGTGAGAGAGACTCAGACTGTTTGACAGCTTCCCCAATACAAGGGTAGTGGGAAAGGCTGTAGAAGAGATACGTTGGGCAAAGAGATGATGGAGCCACCATAGGTGGAGGTCTTTTTGGCAGAAGGTAGGTTTTACCTTCCCAGGCTGCACTGCAGAGTTACCACTCCCTCTGAAGGGGGCTGACAAGCAACCAATGGGAATCCAGGCCCTAATGAGGCAGATCCTGGAGAACTAGCAGAGGCAGTGAGTGGCTCAGAGATACCTGCAGGAGTATCTGAGGCAGTTAGCTGAAGAGCAGCACTATTTGCTCAAGATACTCCAGCAGGTAAGCAGGAGCCAGGGAGCCTGGAGCAAGAAGTGAGGCCTCAGGGTCAGAAGGCCAGAAACCTGAGTGGGGCAACGTTACACCTGTGGGAGGCAGGGGCACTTTGAGAGTGAGACCCCTTATTGGGAAGAGAGGAAGTCTAGCCCCAAGAGAAGGAAATCATGAAAACCCCAAGGAGCCCAACCTTTGAAAAGAACAGAAAGGGAGGACACTTGCTTCACCTGTGGGGAACCAGGGCATGTGAAGCAGCAGTGCCCTCACAGGCAGAACAGGAGTGCATGGAAGTGCAGGGTCCCAGCTGAGGATGAGAAAAGGGACCCAAGCCAGGAAAAGGGCAAGGGATCCAGAGAGGGCCAAAAAAAGGTGCCATATACCCAAGGGGGGGGGCACCGAGATGGTGGGGAAAGCCAAAGGGGACGAATGGAAGAGAAGAGTCCCTTAGAGGCCCAGCTGAAGGATGTGCAGGGCGGGTGCAACCGTTTAGGAGACCTAGGCGGTCGCCTAGGGTGCTGGAATTTGGGAGGCGCCATTTTCTTCAGCAGCAACCATGATGGCTGGATATTTGGCCACCCTGGTTGCCGCTGGCATTTAGGCGGAGGGAGCTGGGCAGGGGAGCGCAGGGAGGGCTGCCTGCAGCAAGTAAGGGTGTAGGGGGGGGGCGGCACACAGGGAAACTTCCCACCCCAGCTCACCCCTGTCCCACCTGCTCCCCAAGCACGCCATGGCCGCGTCACTTCTCCCGCCTCCCAGGCTTGCGGTGCCTAAGCTGATTGGCGCCACAGGTAGGGTGACCAGATGTCCCAATTTTATAGGGACAATCCCATTTTTGGGTCATTTTCTTACATAGGCTCCTATTACCTCCCACCCTCTGTCCCGAGTTTTCATATTTGCTGTATGGTCACCCTAGCCGCAAGCCTGGGAGGTGGGAGAAGTGAAGCAGCGACGGCGTGCTCGGGGAGGAGGCGGGGCAGGGGTGAGCTGCTTCACTTCTCCCGCCTCCCAGGCTTGCGGCACCAATCAGCTTAGGCGCTGCAAGCCTGGGAGGCGGGAGAAGTGAAGCAGCCACGGCATGCTCGGGGTGCTTGTGCTCGTGTGCGGAGCAGGGGTGAGCTGGGGCAGAGGGGGTGCCTCAGGGTGAAAGGTCGGGGGTGGGATCTGCCGCAAGGGGGGCACCTCAGGGCGGGGGGGGGAGCTGCCACGGGGTGGGGCGCCTCAGGGTGTGGGGGGGGAGCTGCCACGGGGGGGCGCCTCAGGGTAGGGGAGCAAGGTGGAAGTTTTGCCTAGGGCACGGAACATCCTTGCATCGGCCCTGTGGATGTGGGGACATATACAGAGACCAATCCAGGGGTGCTGGGAACTCAGACCCTGGGAGAAGGAGTGCTAGAGAAGCCTGCAGAGCTAGGGCCTGGGCTGTGGGGAAAACCAAAAGCCACTGAGCTCGCATTGCCAGTAGCGCAGGATGGTGCAGAGACACAGAGAGGGTAATTCAGCATGAGGAGAAGGGCACCATGGACGAGAAGGGCAAGGTGCTCCTCTTAGTGCAGAACCTAAGATGGGAGAGGGATGCCCTGTCAGCACAGCTACTGGGGGAAGCAGGGGAGGTAATACCCATCCTCTTCCCGGGGGAGGGTTTGTGATGGGGCATCTGCCCACACTGGCGGAGAAGGGGTTAAAAGCAGCATAGGGAGGCTGCGCAGAGAGCAGCCAATAGAAGGGGGGCTGTGAGGAACAGTCAATCAGAGCCCTGCAGGCCCATATAAAAGGAGCTGCAGGGCAGAGCAGGGTCAGTCACTGCCTGGAGTGAGGACTGTCTCTCTAGCAAGCTGAGACCTGCATACTGCAGGTCAGAGCAACTGCTGGCAGGGACTGGGAGAACAAGAGACGTTCCTGTCTGGCTGCTGATACTGGGTAGCTGTAGGCCCTGAGGAAGGGTGAAGAAGTTGTGAGAGCCATGGGGAAGTGGCCCAGGGAGAGACAGCAGCAGTGAGAAGAATCTGAGGTGCAGCAGGAGGCTGCAGTCCACAGGGTCCCTGGGTTAGGACCCAGAGTAGTGGGTGAGCCTGGGTCCCCCCCTCTCGCCACTGGGGAAGTGGCAGGACTATTGACTGCAGTTGCCATGGGGGAAATGCCTGGATTACTAATGAGCTAAATCTCCCCTGGAAGGGGGAACACGGGTAGTGACACAGCTGGAGGGCTGAGCCACAAAGAGGACACTGCATTTCCTGATGCTGTGAAAGGGGCTGCAGGCAGACTGCAGGGAAGGACTGAAGTTGTGCAGACTGTGGACAGGGGTGGCAACAACGAGCTAATCCCTAGAGCAACCTGGAGGAGGTGCCAGTCCAGTAGTGAGTGAGTGTGCTCTGTATAAGTACTTATAGATTGTAATCAGTATATTAAGTTAAATAGACTGAAGTTGTTCATAAAATCATAGAATATCATGGTTGGAAGGGACCTCAGGAGGTCATCTAGTCCAACCCTCTGCTCAAAGCAGGACCAATTCCCAACTAAATCATCCCAGCCAGGGCTTTGTCACGCCTGACCTTAAAAACCTCTAAGGAAGGAGATTCCACCACCTCCCTAGGGAACCCATTCCAGTGCTTCACTGCCCTCCTAGTGAAAAAGTTTTTCCTAATATCAAACCTCCCTCACTGCAGCTTGAGATCATTGCTCCTTGTTCTACTATCATTGAGAACAGTCTAGATCCATCCTCTTTGGAACCCCCTTGCAGGTAGTTGAAAGCAGCTATCAAATCCCCCCTCATCCTTCTCTTCTGCAGACTAAACAATCCCAGTTCCCTCAGCCTCTCCTCATAAGTCATGTGCTCCAGCACCCTAATTACTGAGTCTTCACCACCAACCAAGATACAAGCAGCAGTGAGAGGAAACTGAGGTGCAGCAGGAGTCTGCAATCCACAGGGTCCCTGGCTGTTTTCAAATACAA
The DNA here is from genome assembly GCF_025201925.1 of Gopherus flavomarginatus. Taxonomy (NCBI): domain Eukaryota; kingdom Metazoa; phylum Chordata; order Testudines; family Testudinidae; genus Gopherus; species Gopherus flavomarginatus. The sequence goes on along the minus strand of NC_066640.1, from coordinate 1,040,258 downwards.
ATCCAGTTCTCATCAGTTTCACCTTGGCTGTCTGAGTCTTTCTGAGATGTTTTTGTCCTGTCAGAAGTAAGTTAACATCAGTGAATATTGCTGGCTGATTTGGTCACTGTATCCAGACCAGCCTCTGAGCCTTGTTTTCTGGCATCTGAATATACCATGACAGAGCTGATGGCTCCAAGACCCACAACACAATGTGGGAGAGAGAGCTCATTCACATGCATCTAGGTCACAGGTGCCACTGGAAAAATGTTTCTTACCTGTCTCCTCTTTGCAGCATCTGAATTGTCAATCAAGAGATTGTTAACAAACACACTCACTGCAGACAAAACACGGAGGCCCAAAGTGCCAGTGTCTGCCCTGTCTCTGCAGAGGCTCATTTACAATTGAAAAATATATGCTGAGCTCCATAAAAAAGGCAGTTTGGACAGACGATCTCCCCTCCCCTTTCTCTAGGTCTCTCTCCACACAAAGAGGTGACCTTTAAAGTCTCTTATCAGGATGCTTCACTTAAAAGGGCCGCTGACGCCTCCTGAAAAACACTTAAAAGCCCTTCCCTTCAGAGACGATTCTGCTGCTTTATTTTTTCTGGGCCTCTTTCTTCCCTTTTCCCCTTTCAAGACTCGACTTCTTTGGATGACAACAGGCTCTCTGTTCCTTATCAGGTCCTGTTGCCACCATTCCTTCTCACTCACCAACCACAATCAGTCTCATTTACAGCATCACAATCATCTTCACAACAATGGGTTGATGTCACAGACAGAGGGAGATGCAATAGCAGAAGAGGGTTGTTCAATTGATGTCAGAGTGATCTGGGTGAGATGTCTTCTGAGGTAGCCCAGAATTTGGAGTCAGCAAACCACAGGTGTTGAGGAAATGCTGAGTGAGATGGGGAACTGAATGTTCTAGAAGCCACTGCCACATATGTGATGCCTGCAATGAGTCTGCTGTGCCAACTGTTCTTCTGATCCTGCCTATGAGTCCTGCGTTCCCTAACTGTTAATGGGTGTGTCCCACCACAAGGTCACATGGAAGCAATGTGTGGATTTGCTTATCACCATTAACATGTATCACCCCGCACCTGGTCAGGCACTTTCAGTGCCAGAGAACTGGCATGGGCAGATGTTAAGTGCATGTGAAGCACAGACATATTACTTGTATTGCAGTAGTGCCAAGGAACCCCGGTCATGGACCCGGACCCCATCATGCTGGGCACTGCACAAACACAGAACAAAAAGTCCCTGCCCCAAACAGCTACCCCTAACCCTCTCTCTATAAGAGATAACAAATGGGCACAGATGGTGGAGCACAAGGGAATGACAAGACAATATTAGTCACACTGACGCGCCATTTCATTATGGAGATGTGGTCGTGACTTAAGAGCTAAGGTTGACTCTGCCATTCTATTGTAAAGCCACTATTGACACATCAGAACATAGGACAGAGAAGTGGAAGGGATCTTTTGGGTCAGCAAGTCCAGTCCCAGCTATCACAGGCCACCCTGTCATATAACCCATTCAACAAGCTCCATCTTAAAACTAGCCATCTTGCTGTGTATTAGTGACCCCTCTGCTGATCTTTGTCATCAGAGATGATTTTATATTTCCTTCCAGCTCATAAATAAAAAAATAAAATAGCCTTGGGCTGCGATCCAATCCCTGCAATACCCCACAAGAAAACCCCTCCACTAGCTGGTAATTGCTATTTACAACTATATTTTCAAGATCTATTAGTTAGCCAACTTCTGAGCCACTTAACATGTGTCGTTGTTTTTGTATAGTGTTAGGATTTCCTGAATGCCATGCAGTACTAACACCTCAGAGAAATCCAAGTACTGTATATTAAATCAATACCGTTACATTTATCACCCAGACTTGTAGACTGAAATAAAGATATAAAGTTCAATTCCATGAAACCACGTTGATTGGTATTAATTATAATTCCAGCCTTTAATTCTTTAACTGCCCTGTACCGACAGTTCCATGATTCATCTTGGATCGGCCTATAGTTAGCAAAATAATCCCATTAATGCTTTTTTTAAATATTGGCATAACATTAGGTTTCTTCTTGTCCTCTGAAATTTCCCTAATTTTTCAAGCATTACTAAAAATTAGCATCACTGATCTGGAGAGCTCCTTGGCCAAATCTTTCAAAACTCTTAGGTGAAAATTATTCAGAACTGCAGATTTAAAAATGTTTAACTTTAGTATAAACAGTTTAACATTCTCCTTAGTTATTGTTGAAAAAGAAAACATTTCATCATTCTTTCTAAAATATTTACTGAACACTTCTGTCATTCCTGCATCATTACTGTCAGTTTTACTATTGCCATTTATTTATTATTGGATCTATACTACTTCTGGGATTCCTTTAGTTCTTTGACATATTTTAAAAAAAAATCTTGTTGTCCTTGACCCTATTCTCCATAGATATTTTGTTGTTACCTTTAGCTTCTCTCATCAATTATCTGCATTTCAGACTTCTGATCTATTCATTGCCCTCTTCTTCTTTCTTCCACTTGTTATATAATGCTTTCATGTTTTCATTTTTTTTATTGCTGTTTTCATGTCCTTGCTTTAATCAAGATTTAAAAACAAAAATAAAAACTGTAAGAGTGACATAGCCTTTTTTCCAGCTGAAAATTTGCAGTTTTTTGGGCAGTGTGTAACAAGTGCTTGAGCAACACCCAATTTTTGTTTACACGTCTCTTTAAATTTTTTCTCACAATTACAGTTGGTCATATTTATATATATAGCTTTGAGAGACTGACCCCTTTAATGCGTCAATGGTATGTTTTCAGCCAAACCGGATGTTAAGCTGGAGTTAGGGCTGACAGTATTGATTGATGATTTAGGGTACAATACATTACAGGGAGGCCGTCATTGTCCCCAACCAACACATTATAAACCCAGGAAATTCACAGCTAAGTTAGATTTACAAGTAATTCAAACATGTCACAGGCTGGAAGTGTACATGTACGGCACCTACACAATAATGACTCTGCACTGGAGTGAGTCCGTGGAGTAACTGCACAATGAGGAGTGAGGCAGTTGGTGTTTATGGACCCAGATTATGTGACACTGATTTTTAAGGCCACATTGGGGCAGATGCCCAGCTCTGTAGATTGCTCCATTGACATCAATGGATTTGTGGCAATGACAATTCACACCATCTGAGGATCTTCCCCACACCATTTTCTCTTGGTCCCTTCCCCTCATGGTGTCATTTCTAGTCCTAGAACTGAGGAGCACAGGGGCTGTGAGGTGCTGAGAGTCCATTGAAAGCAGTGGGATCAGAGGGTGTGCACCCCCATGCAGAATGCAGCTCATGGACATGCAGTCAGTTCCACTGGGGTCCCCACTCTAACAAGCCACGAAACCCAGCAGGTTCCTGGAAAGCCCCAGCCAGGGCCCAGAAAAATGAACCATTATCCCCCCAAGAGGTCAGACTGCCCGCACAAGCTATACCAATGTTTCCAAAGTGCAGGAGGGAGAGAGAGCAAGAGACTGCGTTTTTCTCACAGATTTCCCCTGACCCCCTCTCAGAACCACAGCATGGTGCTAAATGAAGGGAACAGTTGGCTGTGTTCTGTGGGCTGCTCTAAAGTTACTGTCTGAGCTGTCCATACCAGCCAGTCTGGATGTGGCAATAATTAAGAGCTTGGATTCAACGTTTGCTATGCAAAGCCAAAGTTCGTCATCCTCCTTGAAGCAATTCCTGCTGTGATGAGTTACATCTGAGCAAGGCCAAAGGGCCTGGTTGAGAGCAAAGCCCAAGAGGAACACGCAAGCCCTGTTGGCATCACACAGACTATATGGCACCATAAATGGGTCATTGCCTCACAGACCATTGCTCATGTCCTTCCCAGGCAGCCAAGGGACTGATTCTTTCTCTTTTTCAGAGAGGTTGTTACCTGGTGAGGCCACTTCAGCTCTTCCCTCCTCCCTCAAGATCTGTGTGCTGATAGCAGGGCAGTGGGAAAGCACAGAATAAAGGTAAAGAATCAAACCGATCCAAGCATGCAAAAGCAGCAGCATATCCCCCCAGCCCTGGCAGCTGACTGGAGGTTTGCCTTTCCTGTCAGATTTGCTCAGGTGGCAGCAAGGGGACAGCATGGGGAGGCTTTCCAAGGAGAAGAATGCCAGCTCCTTTTGAGAGTGTGTTGCAAGCTGCCTGTGAATTTCTTCATCTGTGCATCTGATTCTCCCATATACCTGGTGTTTCTCCCATTGTGCCAGGACCAAGGCTTTCTAAACTGACTGCCTCCCAGCCCACTGTACACTTGCCCTGGGAACTACTTCCTGAAAAAGGCAATATTTATCCTGTGGGGCCCACTGCAAAGCTTGATTGTGGGATCCCTTCCTTCCCAGCACCCAGGAGCTACCAAAATGACTCTGGGGGATCAGTCTTTCCCAGTCCTAGTGCTCAGCAGAGTTACTCTTGTGCCCATAGTGCTCCACCCACCCAATGGGAGTCTGGGTCCAGTTCAGCCAAAGGCTCGGCACCTACTGTAACTTCCAGCTAAGCCCACCATCCCTCCCTTAGTAGGTTCCTTAGTTCTCTGACTGGCACTGAGGCAAGGAACAGAACACATGGCGTGATCCTGAGTGAGACAGAGAGAATATGGGAACAAGAACGATAAAGACTCTCAAGTGCCTGGAAACAGCCAGTACTGGGGAGGAATCAGCCTCACCCTTCAATGTGACCAGTCAGCAATTTGCCCAGCTGAGTGTGATGGAAACTGTTATAATAACTGACCCCAGCTGCAGGGGAGCAGAGGGGGCTGTGCGTTCCTTAAGGGAGGATACCCAGAGCAGAGGAGTAAGGGGGGTCCCTCTCTGGGAAGAGCCTGGTGAGGTCAGACTGGAAGACGCCCTCAGGGAGCAGGTTAGGTTTCAGCAGGGTGCCCAGAGTTAGTGCCTGTAAAGACCAGGGAGATCCGTGGAGGAAGCTGACAGAGTCCCTTGGGGGAACTGGCTGTCTGCCTATGAGAAACTCTGTCCCCAAGATTAGGGGCTATGGAGCAGAAAACTTTAATGGAGCCCAAGAGAGGCAGAAGAGTGAGGAGTTAGATATTAGTTTGGGTGATACTTGGACCATTTGTTATCCCAGAAGGGGACTGAGCAAGTGATCTGGCTGGAGGGCCAGGCCATGGCAGACGCTCAGACAGGCCAGCGAGGGCCAAGGAAGCAGCCACCAGGGGGTTCTAGAGGTGAAGTTCCCTGCAACGTAGCAGCCGGATTCCAAAGGACACTAGAGCAGTAAGAGCAGCGGCTTGCACACAGGACACTACACTGCTGCTTCCCATTCCCCTGGGCTCCAGCTGGGTCTCTGATCTCCTGGGGTTGATTTCATCAGTCAGCTTTTCTATGCAAAATTTTAACTCCTCTAGCTCCTCCTAATACTCTTGTGTGCCTGTCATGGTGTTTCAGTGAGCTAGGGTGACCAGATGTCCCGTTTTTAAAGGGACAGTTCTGTATTTAAGCCCTCCTGCAGGTGTCCCAACTTTTTCTTAAAAATGGGAAAATTGTCCCATATTTTCTGTCTCCACCCCATCAGTACTGGTAGATCCTGCTCCTGGCTGGCAGGCTCCTTCCTTCCCCTACTGCGTTGGGCTGGGCTGGCACCCTGGGAAAGCCCAAGACTCTCCAGCCCGGGGCTCTGGCCAGGAGGAGCTGAGCCCTGCGTGTGCCAATGCCCTGCACAACGCTGGCATGAGGAAGCCTCCCCACCCCTCAGCTAAGCTCTGGAGTGCTGGGAGGGGGAGTGATTTCCAGCCTGTTTGTGCCCCGACCCTGCAGGCTCCACAGCAGCCCCCCGGGCAGGGGCTAACCCCCCCCCCATCTTCATCCGCCTCTGCAGTCAGGTTCCCGGAGCCCTGGTGCACAATACATCGTTAGGGCTTAACCCCTTCCTGCCCTCACTGTAGCCGGGGCACAGGTTATGTCCATGGCTAACAGCAGCCTGGAGGTGTTAGCTGCCTTTTGACACTGCAGGCGGCTTCCAGCTGAGGTGGGGGAGGGGGAGAGATGAGCTCTGCAAAGACAGGGCCAGGTCATTCCTTACCCCCTTTCCTCCCCTGCAGCTGGAAGCAGGTCCTGTCCCTTCCCTAATGCACAGAGCAGAAAGGCTGCTGCTGGCCACATTCTGGTGTGAATCCTGGCAGAAAGCGGGGCATGTGATCCTGTGTGCCCCCTGTGCACGTGTTACCTTGGGAAGATGTGGTGCCAGGTACCAGGAGAGACGGAGCCGTCCCCGGAGGCGCAGCCAGGCATGGAGGGCAAAGACTGCCAGGCAGAGAGGGTAGGGTCGGTCGGTCACTGCCCCGTGGGAGGGAGGCATGGGGGAGTGTGTGTGTGTGTGTGTGTGTGTCATCCCTCCCCCTGTTTGCAGGGGGAGGCAGGGATATGTGTGTCACCCCTATCTGTGTGAACCCTAAAGCCTCAAAGATAAGAAGGTAAATAAAAAGAATCCAACGACACAGTATTTCTTTCTAATGAGGGTTCAGTCAACTTGGTGTTAACTTGAACGTTTGTACTGCGTAGTTCTGATGGATTGCAATTGAACTCGCTTTAATACGAGTAATTTTACCAGGTGTGCCATATTCAGCATAGGGAAATATAGTCACCCTACCCTGACCTGCTCTCTGCTCTAAGCCTGGTTAGATACAGCTAATGGAGGAAATAAGAGTTTGATTCCACTCCTAGGTCGTTCTTGCTTTCTTTGGGAGGATTCCTCCAGTCCTTGCTCCACCCTTGTGCAGGCAACACTCCCAGTGAAGTTACAGTCACTGCAGTCTCCCCGGCCCTGCAAGGGCACGTGAGACAGCTGGGTACAACTTTAAAAGGGAAGCAGCCCCTAAAAGGGGTACAGAATTATAGGGATAGATCATTCCATAGTGCAGTGTGCAGCTCCAGTCACCTCCCCTGGAGAACATGCTTCCACAGTGCCACGGTCACCCTAGTACTGAGGTCCAGAAAAGGCCAACCAGGCTAGAGTGGGGTCTGGGCAGGCCTGGCTCATTCTCATTGGGTGTTTGTGCAGGGCCCTGTAGAGTGGGGCCCAGCCTGCTGGGGCTTGGGGGAGGCCCTGCTCTGTAAATGGTAACAATACCTACCAAGCTGTGTGAAGCACTATGCCAAGCTGTGTAAATGGTGCTATCAATGTTGAGAATTGCTTTACTGACGGCAGGAGAGGGTGTTATTAATTTAAAACAAAACCCAACAATTCTTGTTTTTTTTTTTTATCATCCAGCCCCAAAGAGCATTTATTTCACCTCCTCAGAACAACTGCTATCTCTCCCCAGTTTGCAGTTAGTTCTGCTGGAGCACAAGTGTCCTTTTAAATGTGAGCATAAAGGAGTGAGTGTTTCCTCTGTCTTTGTTTGTGTACCATTCCCCCGTGCTTATCTTCTTGCTGCCTCATAACCTTTTGATGCCAGAGAAGCTTTCCTCCTCTGTGCCTGCACATCCCAGGTAATGGCTGGCAGAACAGAGCGTGCTGGCTGGGCTCCAAGGCAGATTGGCTGCTGTCATCAACCACTCTGCCCTGAATGAGATCCAAGCTCAGAAGCTAAGCAGCTGGTGCCTATGTAGCCTCTGTCTCTGCAGGGCAGAATCACAGACACTGGCAGGGATTGTTGGGGCTTTAGTTCCTGATCGTTTTGCTTAAGAAGAAAAAGCACAAGTGTCATCTCCTTATGTAGCTCCACTCAGGAGTGCTGAGCCAGTGGCAAAGCATTGTGTTCTGGGAGGAGGGGATGGGGGAAAGCATCTTGAGCAGTTCTGCAGCACCCCTGTGGCTGGGGAGTGCACACCAGGCTGTCTAGCTGAATGGGCCCCATCTCCCCATTTTGTACGTAGCTTGAAGCTCATCTGACCAGCCCTGCCTGTTTTGACCCTGAGAGGCTGTTTTTCTGGAGACTGTCTAATTCCAACAGACTCCTCTCATTAGCAAGGGCTCCAGTACTCTGGGAACAGACAGCCCTATTTGTCCATTGCCTGTCCTATAGAATCAGTCCCTTCACTCCCCGCACACCTGAAAGGTCCACAAGATGTTCCCATATTCAGGTCTCATCAGTCCATGAAGTGATCCTTCACATCAAACCTCCCTTCACTGGTGCTTGCTCCCACGGAACTATAACCAACAGGAAGGCCACAGGCGTATTCCAGTTCCTGTACTTTGTACTGCCTCCTGGTAGGTGTCAGACCTGGCTGTTTTCTCTAGCTGGTCACAGAGCTCCAGCAGGTTCCTCATGGAATCACCGAGCAGGGTCACGCAGCTCCTCTTCTTCATGTGTAGCTCTCTTCTCAGACCTGGTTTGTGTCAAGAGTTCAGCTGCTGACTTCCCTGGGCTTGTCTCAAATTCAGTCTCTGGCTCAGAGCTCCTCTTGTGAGGATCAAGATTAAATGGCTTTATGACCCTGCCCTTTAAACTGCCTCTAGCTTGTCTTCATCAATTTCCCATTCCCCAATGAACCTTCAACATCCACCTCTAGCCCATCAGGTTTTACCCTGCCTTCACTCCTGTGGCACATGTGAGCCTGGAATTCCTCACGTGCCACTCAAGAGCTGCTGTCCCTTATGGAAACCTGTGTGCACCAAACCAGTTTCTCAGACTTAAGTATGCTTTTGCTCATGCTGGCTATTGCATCTGGCCACCTCAAATATGTGCCAGTGTCTACAAGGAACCTTTAGGAACTAGTCCTTTTCTGCAAGCTGAATTCTCTGCTACCCCTCCCCAGGGATGGCAGGATGCAATGGCAGCCACAGAATGGACTATGCTGTATATTCACCAGATCTATGTCCTGGTGAATATACAGCATAGTTATGGTGGCAAACTTGGCCACCATAACTACCTACTGCCTGCCAGCAGCTTTCATTTCTACTCCAATGTCTCCTGTGTGCATTTCATAGAATCGGAAGGGACCTTGAGAGGTTATCTAGTCCAGTCCCCTGCACTCAAGGCAGGACTAAGTATTATCTAGACCAGTGATCCCCAACCTTTTCGTCTGGCGGGTGCCCGACGAACGACCACTGCAGCAGTGGAGCACCCGCCGAAATGCCTCCGAATTTCAGCGGCATTTCGGCGGCGACGCCTCTCAATGATGCCGCTTGCCATTGACAAGCGACGTCATCGAGAGGCGTCCCCGCTGAAATGCCTCTGAAATTCGGCAGCATTTTGGCGGGTGCTCTCCTGGGGGCCAGGACGTGGGCGCATTAAGATGCCTCCACAGGCACCATGGCGCACGCGGGCACCACGTTGGGGACCACTGATCTAGACCATCCCTGACAGGTGTTTGTCCAACCTGCTCTTAAAAATCTCCAGTGATGGAGATTCCACCACCTCCCTAGGCAATTTATCCCAGTGCTTAACCACTCTGACAGTTAGGAAGTTTTTCCTAATGTCCAACCTAAACTGCCCTTGCTGCAATTTAAGCCCATTGCTTCTTGTCCTATCCTCAGGTTAAGAACAATTTTTCTCCCTCTTCCTTGTAACAACCTTTTATGTACTTAAACTGTTATCATGTCCCCTCTGTCTTCTCTTCTCCAGATTAAACAAACCCAGTTTTTTAAATCTTCCCTCATAGGTCATATTCTCTACACCTTTAATCGTTTTTGTTGCTCTTCTCTGGACTTTCTCCAATTTGTCCACATCTTTCCTGAAATGTGGCACCCAGAACTGGACACAATACTCCAGTTGAAGCCTAATCGGCATGGAGTAGAGCGGCAGAATTAAATTCTCGTGGCTTGCTTACAACATTCCTGCTAATATATCCCCGAATGATGTTTGCTTTTTTTGCAACAGTGTTACACTGTTGACTCAAATTTAGCTATGACCCCCAGATCCCTTTCCGCAGTACTCCTTTCTAGGCAGTCATTTCCCATTTTGTATGTGTGCAATGGACTGATCCTTCCTAAATGTAATACTTTGCATTTGTCCTTATTAAATGTCATCCTATTTACTTCAAACCATTTCTCCAGTTTGTCCAGATCATTTTGAATTTTAATCCTATCCTCCAAAGCACTTGCAACCCCTCCCAGCTTGATATTATCTGAAAACTTTATAAGTTTACTCTCTATGCCATTATCTAAATCACTGATGAAGATATTGAACAGAACTGGACCCATAACTGATCCCTGTGGGACCCCACTCATTATGCCCTTCCAGCATGACTGTGAACCACTGATAACTACTCTCTGGGATCAATTTTCCAACTAGTTATGCACCCCACCTTATAGTAGCTCCCTCTAGGCTGCATTTCCCTAGTTTGTTTATGAAAAGGTCATGCAGTATCAAAAACCTTACTAAAGTCAAGATATACCACATCTACCGCTTCCACCCTATCCACAAAGCTTGTGAATTCTGCCCACCTGACCTGTGGTTTCATGATATGCAAACCTGGAGACCTCTTTCCTAGAAGCTTTGCTTTGCCATCCAACCCAGCAGAAATAATTAACCTTTTAATTGCTGGATATAATATGCAGATTACATAACTAAACAGGGACCTTTTCTGTCTGAACCCCAACTAACTCCATTCTAACAAAATGCAGTAGAGCTCTGGAGAACCCTTGAGCCCACATGACTGAGACTTTTCTCCCTCCCAAGGAAACATTCACTCAGAGTCCTGCACATTCTGCAGCCACAGTATTCACCATAGGCGCTGACTCCATGGGTGCTCTGGGGCTGGAGCACCCACAGGAAAAAATTAGTGGGTTCTCTGCACCCACCAGCAGCCAAGCTCCCCTCCCTCCCACCCCACCTCCTCCTCTCCCCCGACCGTGCCACGTCCCCACTCCTCTGCCTACCTCCCAGTGTTTCCCGCCCAGCTGCCACCAGCCAGCTGTTTGGTGGTGTTAGCACACTCCAGGAGGGCAAGGAGGAGCAGAAACATGGCACGCTCAGGGAGGAGGTGGGGAAGAGGTGAGGCCGAAGAGGGGATTTGGAGAAGGAGTTGGAATATTGGCGGGGGGGCGGAGTTAGGGCAGGGACTTTGAGGAAGGGGGTGGGGAAGGGATGGGAAGAGGTTGGGTAGGGGCAGGGCCTCATGGAAGGGGTGGAGTGGGGGAGGGGTCGAGTACCCACAGGAAAGAAGGGAAGTCAGTGCCTATGGTATTCACCCCTCACTGCAGCATATGCTCCAGAACCTCAGCTTTCAGTTAAATATAGAAAAAAAAATGGAATATCAGGGTTGGAAGGGACCTCAGGAGGTCATCTAGTCCAACCCCCTGCTCACAGCAGGACCAATCCCCAGACAGATTTTTGCCCCAGATCCTGAAATGGCCCCCTAAGAGACAGCTACAGAGATAGATACAGATACAGGCTGCAGAGCTAGCACTGAAAATATAAATTGTGTAACTGATGCAGCGACATCTGCCTGAATTTGCAGAGATCCTGAAACAATATTTCTGAAAACAACAACAAGGAGTCTGGTGCCACCTTAAAGACTAACAGATTTATTTGGGCATAAGCTTTTGTGGGTAAAAACCCTTACTTCTTCAGATGCATGGAGTGAAAGTTACAGATGCAGGCATTATAATAATGACACATGAAGAGAAGGGAGTTACCTCACAAGTGGAGAACCAGTGTTGGCAAGGCCAATTCGATCAGGGTGGATGTAGTCCATTCCCAATAATAGATGAGGAGGTGTCAATTTCAGGAGAGGCAAAGATGCTTTTGTAATGAGCCAGCCACTACCAGTCCCTATTCAAGCCCAAATTAATGGTGTTAAATTTGCAAATGAATTGTAGTTCTTCAGTTTCTCTTTGAAGTCTGTTTCTGAAGTTTTTTTGTTCAAGAATAGTTACTTTTAAATTTGTTATAGAATGTCCAGGGAGATTGAAGTGTTCTCCTACTGGCTTTTGTATGTTACCATTCCTGATGTAAGATTTGTGTCCATTTATTTTTTTACATAGGGAAATATTTCTGAGAGTCTGAACTGCCCCATTCAGCTCAGCCACAGCCCCATGGACACTCTGTTCTGTGACTGAGAAACCTGTCTCTTTTCTAAGATGCCTCACAATGTAGCCTTCTTCAAGTGGAATTAGTCATTTTCTGTCTCCCTGCTCTGTTGGGATCTGCCTGCACCTTCTCTTTGTTCTCCAGCTTTCCCTGTAAGAGAGAGCTGGTTGGATTCCAGTGCATGCTCCCTGCATTGGTCTATGGAGCCAGACTGCAGGGGCTGGGAAGAGGTGGGCATCCAGCTTGCAGGTAGGAAACAGAGAATGCCAGAAATGTGGCTGGTGAGCTAAGCAGACTGAAAATAGTGCAGCAGCCAAGGCTGATGGGGCCAGGAAAATGAGCCGCCACCCTCTTCCCCAGCTCGCATGGGGAGGGAGGCTCTGAGCTAGGCTGCCCAGAGAGCAGAATGCAAAACCCAGCTTCAAAAATAATCTGTCAAGAATAATCACCTTCAAGTTTTGCATCGTTGTGTATCTCAGCTCTGAGCCTCAGCTTGTGTGGAGGGGGGGGACAAGAGGGAGGCATGAAGAGTAGCTTGTGACAACAAAATAAACCAATGATGCTGAAGGATTTGGTGCTGTTGTCACAAGGCCCCCACAGGGCACTACCTGCACTTTCACATACCCTGGTTCTGTTGACCTTATATGTCCATTGTGCCCTTTCGCTTCAAGGCAGGTTTGCATGCAGGAGAATGGCAGGGCCAAGGGCTGTAAATAATAGGTGAGTTGTGTGTTTCTCCCTTGGCCTTCTTGGGATTGAAAAGTTTCCTTCATTTTTAATTGCAACTCCTGGTTTGCAAAACACTGGGAACAATCTGGGGCATAATTCATTGATCTGCCCCTGTGGAAGTCAGAGGGAGCTCACGATAGATTCCGAGCAAGCAGGAGCAGCCCCCAAGTTTGTAAATGAGAAGTGGAGCAGCATTAGCCCACTGGCTTTCATCCTAGGGCCTGGAATGTCTCCCCTATCCCAAACCACATGCTGAGAACATCTTGCTGCTAATGCCGATGAGACTTGTATTTTCTCCTTTAAAATAAAAGGACTCTATCATGGCCGAGGAGGAGTGGGGCATGTGGCAGCTGGACATGTGTGCCAGTTGGACACAGAAGAACAATTCTCTAATGACTGTACTTGGCTGCAACTGGCTCGTCAGCCTTGCCCCAATTTGCCTCCTGAGTGGGCATGTCACACAGACAACAGCTTTGAAAAGACAAGAATCTTTGTGCTCCTGGCTCACAGTTACCTACTCCAGAGCACAGATCACATGATTATTGCTTAATTTTGAAACCTTGCAGTGGTTTCTGTATCAAAGGCAAGAACCAGGTGCGTGAAGGTCCTTGGGTCAAATCAGTTATTTATATTGTAAAAATCATCTACCTGATGACTAAGGAAAGGACAGTTACTAAAAATGTTCTTTCCAGCTGGAACACTCAGCTGTAATTATGTGGATTCTTCCACTGGCTTTTCTTTGTTGGAGCTTTGCTTTAGTGTCTCCAATCAACTATCTGTCTTTGCTCCCTGTTCAGGGTGGTTTTTTCTGGATTTTTCAAGCAGTTGCTCCAAACCAGCTGAAAATGTGGGTCTAGAGAAACAGACCCTAAAGCATGGATAGCTGGTGCAGGAGGGCAAGCAGATGAAGTTTATTGCTAAGCAGGACTCCATGTCCTGTGTATAGTGTGAGGACATATAGACACAAAGAGCCAAATTTAAAGCAGCAACTAGAAAACTCCTAACCAGGAAGTGCCCACATTTATTAAGCTCCTTCTAGTCCTCTCTGGTAACTCTGAAGGACCAGGAAATCTATAACCACTCTACAGCTCACTTCGTGCAATAAAGAATTAAAACAAATTGTAAACCAATGCAGATACACAACAATTCAAAATAAACTTCAAATTCCTTAAAACTACTTAGAGAGACAAGGGGGGAGGAAATATCTTTTATTGGACCAACTTCTCTTGGTGACAAAGACCAGCTCTGGAGCTACACCGAGCTCTTCCTCCAATCTGGGAAAAGTACTCATAATGTTACAGCTAAAAACAAGACCTAACAGACAGTTTAGCACAGGGGTCAGCAACCTTTCAGCAGTGCTGTGCTGACTCTTCATCTATACACCTTATTTAAGGCTTTGTGTGCCAGTAATACATTTTAACGTTTTTTAGAAGGTCTCTCTAAGTCTATAATATATAATCAAACTACTTTTATATGTAAAGTAAACAGGGTTTTAAAAATGTTTCAGAAGTTTTATTTAAAATTAAATTAAAATGCAGATCTTATTAGTTGAGTGTGATCTTTGCCCTTGCTTTTCCTTGCTGAGTTTTCCAGTGTCTGGTGGCATATATTTGGATACTTTAAGCTGCACACAGGCTTCTGAGTTATAAGTTGATAACCAGCTGGCAGGAGGTCAGTGGCTGGAACTTCAGATCGGCAGCTGAGGTGAGTGGAGCTGGCGGCTGGTAGGGCTGAGCAGAGCCAGAAGCCTGGACCCTGTCTGGCAGGGGGCCTGCACTGGAACTCCAACCGGAAGCAAGGTGAGTGGGACTGCGGCAGGGACCCCAGCTGGTAAGGGGCCGGCAGCCAGAACCCCAGAGCGGCAGCGGGCTGAGCTGGTCAGCCCACCCAGCTCTGAGGTTTCAGGGGTGGGCTGAGCGTCTCCGCCAGCCCAGCTCTGGAGTTTCAGCCACTGGCTCCTGCCAGCCGGTGTCTCAGCCCACTGCCAGCCTGGGGTTCCTTCCCCCAGGCGAGCAGCGGGCACTGAGTGGGACTGGCGACGGGACCCCAGCTGGCAAGGGGCCAGCAGCGGGAACCCCAGAGCGGCTCAGCCCGCTCTGCATGCCATCAAAAATCGGCTCGCATGCCACCTTTTGGCACGCGTGCTGTAGGTTGCAAACCCCTGGTTTAGCGTAAGGAGTTGGTTAACACATATTGTAACTGACCATTCGAGGTGAAGTGGCCTATTAACACCCCTTTAGTCATAGTACAAAAAGGGGGGTTAGTGGGTTACAGATTGTTGTAATAAGTCATAAATCCGGTGTCTTTATTATGACCATGATTTTTAGTGTCTAATCAGTCCTCATCCTCAAAGGAAACCTGCACACCACTTTCAAAAGATGAGCCTCGGAGCTTAAATTCACAACTAAACAGAGGCACTGGATTTATGGTTTATTACAACAATCTGTAACCCACTACTCCCCCCCCTTTTTTTTGGGCCCATGACTACAGAGTTATTAATGGGCCACTTCACCTTGAATGGACCCTTCATTTAGCATACGGAGTTAGCACCTATTCTGTCTGTTGGATCTTGTATTTGGCTGTGACACTCAGATCTGAAGAAGAGCTCTGTGTAGCTTGAAAGCTTGTCTCTCTCCCCAACAGAAATTGGTCCAATAAAGGATATTCCCTCACCCACCTTGTCTCTAATATCCTGGCACCAGCACAGCTACAACACTGCACACAATTAAAACTATTTACTCTACTTTGTTCCCTCTTAAGAACACAAGACCAGCCACACAGTGTCAGACCAATGGTCCTTTTAGCCCAGTATCCAATGCCAGGCGATTCAGCGGGAACAAACAGAACACAAAATCATTGTGTGATCCATCCCCCGTCATCCACTCCCAACTTCTGGCAGTGAGAAGTGAGAGACAGCCAGAGCATGGGCCTGTGTCCCTGACCGTGTTAGCTAATAGCCATTGATGGACCTATCCACCATGAACTTATCTAATTCTTTTTTGAACACTGTTATAGTTTTGGCCTTCACAACATTCCCTGACAATGAGTTACACAAATTCACTGTGCGTTGTGTGAAGAAATACTATTTTTTGTTTGTTTTAAACCTGCTGCCTCTTAATTTCATTGGGGGATCCTTAGTTCTTATGTTATGAGAAGGAGTAAATAACACTGCCTTATTTACTTTCTCCACATCATTCATGATTTTACAGACTTCTATCAGATCCCCCTTTAGTCGTCTCTTTTCCAAGTTGAACAGTCCAAGTCTTTAATCTCTCCTCATATGGAAGCTGTTCCATACCCCTAATCATTTTTGTTGCCCTTTTCTGAACCTTTTCCAATTCTAATAGCTTTTTCAAGATGGGGCGACCACATCTGCACACAGTATTCAAGATGTGGCATACCATGATATTTTTTGTCTTATTATCTATCAGAGAGAATGAACAGAACAGGTAATTATCAAGTGATCCAACCGCTGTCATCCATTCCCAACTTCTGGCAGACAGAGACTATGGAAACTATCCCTGCCCATCCTGGACCTATCTTTCATGAATGTATCTAGTTCTTTTTTTGAACCCTGTTATAGTCTTGGCCTTCACAAGATCCTCTGGCAAAGAGTTCCATGGGTTGACTGTGCGTTGTGTGAGGAAATACTTCATTATGTTTGTTTTAAACCTGCTGCCTATTAATTTCATCCGTATCCCAAAAGGGGGAATGTTTTGAATATATGGCCTGTGTGAATTTTATTAAGGGGCTGTGAGTGAAGGGGAAACTGAGGCAGGCCTCAGCAGAGTCGTGGTTGGCCAACAGCAGACACTCCCTCTGATGCATCCTTCTGGCCTGAAAAATCTATGAAAGCTGTAACTCCCTCCTCTTTGGGCTTCTTCGAGTCCCAGCTCCCCATGCACCTTTTTTCAGAGCACTGCTGACAAAATGTACCAGTGGTAAATAAATAGGAACCACACCAACAAGTCCCCATTCCAATGCACCTCCAGTGACTCCAGTCTTGCACCAGAACGTCTCTCTACTCCCTTTCACACCCCTCTGTTCACCTAACAATGGGTGTGCCTTTCCATACAATTTATCTTTCCATCTCTTTAGCTGCTGCCATCCCTGATCCCTGTAGTTCTCTGTAATCTCTTTTTAAGTGTCCTTTGGCTCATAATGTAATTTAAATTCTGTAGCTGTTTTACTTAACTCTGCAAAGCTTAGTTTGCTTAACTTCTCCAATCTGACCTCCTGCATATCACAGGTCTGAGAGTCTCACACAGGGATTCCTGCATTCAGCCTGAAGCTTGTAGTTAAGCTAGAGCAGATTTTTTAGAAGGATACACACAGTCTTGATATAAAGATTTCCAGTGATTTTCCAGAATCCATCACAACCCTTGCTAAGTTGTTGCAATGGTTGGTTACCCTCACTGTTGAAAATTTGTGCCTTATTTCTAGTTGGAATTTGTCTGGCTTCAGCTTCCAGCCATTGGGTCTTAATCTGACATTTTCTGCTAAGTGAAGGAGCCCTCTGCTATCAGAAGTCTCCTCCTCATGTAGGTGTTGTGACAAAGCTCCAAGTCTGTATTGGTGGGTCCTGCGCTTCCTGGCAGATTCAGTGGCCTCAGAAGCTCACTAAGGCCCTCAATATGACCTCCCTTTCCCAGTATGGCAGCAAAGGTTACAGCTTATTAAGCTATTTTCATCACAGGCCGGTATGGGAGGTGGGAAGGTGGAATACCCACAGTCTCTGTTGCTCCTTAGAGCTCCATAGGTACCGTTTGGTCTCCTGCCTGGACCAAAGTCTGTTTTCCGTCTCAAAGGGATCTCTGTAGATCATGCAGGGAGGAAGGGGAGAACCCAGGCCAAGTTCCAGCCCAGGGACCCTAATGATAGCAGCTATTAGTGGCTTCCCTCCTCCACTAACACTGCTTTGATTCCCTGGGCCACTTCCCTGTGTTCCCCTTTCCCAAGCTTCACCCTTACCTCAGGGCTCAGTGATGCTTCTTCTCCTCCAGCTCCTTTCACCTGGGCTCCTCTCAAGAAAGGACTGGAAAGGAGAGCTTTTAAAGCAGTATAATTGGGACCTTAATTGGTCCCAGCTGTCTCCATTAGGCTATAGGCCTTAACTGACTCTCTCAGTTAACTGAGGTCAGGTGCCAGCATTAGCCTAACGACCGTAACTGGTTAAATTGGCCTCAGGTGTCTTGATTGTCCTGGGGTAGCCCTTGTTTGGCTATCCAGGGAACAGGGACCTGCTCCTTCTGAGGCTGGCATACCTGCCTTCCACTCTCTTGAGGCTGGTTTGCTGGCTGGTTACCCCCCCCCCCCCCCCGGCTGCTGTTGCTGCTGTGGACGGGACCCTGCTGGTGTGACCCTCAGAGGGGAGTGCGAGGCCCCACTTTTCCCATCGTTTTTGGGGCCTTCCAGGCCGGGTTCCTGCTGCCTTTGCTGCTGGGGAGCTGTTACTGCTGCTGGAACTGAGGAGGGAGTAGAGGAGGCTTTGTTTTGTGGAGGAGGGTTTGTTACATCCCTGCTTCTGTGGTGGTAGGTGCCTTTGCTGTGCGGAGCTGGGGGACTGGCCTGGAGCCCTCCCCCTGGTCCGTCCGATCCTCTACTGCCACCACCACTGCCCCCTCCACCTTTCCACCTGCCTTCTGGCTCTGTTCTCTGCTCTCCAGCCTAGCAGTTTGTTCTGTCCCTCTAACCATCCAGAGAACATAGCGGCAGCAAACAGGCATTTGTTTTTCAGACGACCGTTGGTGCTCGTTCCCTTTCCCTTCCTTTGGTCATGTCCTCCCTCCCCTGCTGCATTTGGCCCCCTTTTCCTCTGCCTTGCCCACTGCCCTGTTTTTTCAGCTGCTTGCCCCCTCTCCCCTTGCTGCCTGCCCTGCCCATCCCCCTTTAGCTCTGGTCTGCCTTGGTTTGCCTTTTGGTCCTTGACTGGTTTATTTGCCCCGCCCTTGTCCCGGGATGCAGGCCTGGTTGCCAGCCCCATTTCCCCCCCTTTTTTTTTGGTTTGGTTGTTTTTGACCCCACCCTGGTTTTTGCACTTTGCCTCAGGTACACCTGCTTTAGCCCTCCCCTGCATTCCACCCCGTTTCTTGCCCTCCCTCCGGGTCGGCCCTTCTTGCCTGTGTGCCCACGTTCCACTGTTGGCGTTTGAGATTCCCCTCTCCTCCCTCTTTTTAATTGGTTCCTTCACTGACGCACTCTCCTCCATGATATCTTAGTTTTCCCTTCTTTCCCTTAGTGCAGCCAGGGGAGCCGGTTTCTTTCTCATCTTGTGCTGGAGTTATGTTCCTTGTTTTCCTTTGTTCCTTTCTGTTGGTACCCCCCCGCCCTGCTTTCAACCTAGCGGGTGGGGTGTGGTAGCCATTCTTTCCCTCCCTCCCCTGCCCCTCCCATTCCTCCCTCCCCTTCCTTCCATTCCCCTGCCCCAGTGGCTGTTCTCTTCCCTCCCTTTCTGTGCTGGGTGATTCGGGGGGGGGACGGGACTTCCCTGAGCTCCCCTGCAGTTCCCTTTTGGTGCCCCTCCCCATACCCTCCCTTGCGATGGCTGCCTCGACTGCAGCTGCCGGGCTGCCCGCCATTGCTACCATTGAGGCACTGGCAGGCATGGATAGGGGCTCCCGAGACTCCGCTGTTGCTGCCGCGACCTTGGCTGCCTCCACTTCTCAGACTGCTCCCTTGGCCGGTGGGAAAGGCCGGGGGACGAAGAAGGGCAAAGGCCCTGCCCAGACAGTGACACCTCCCGTGGTAGTGGTTCCTTCTCCTGCTGCGGCCCTGTCAACGGCCGCAGATCCCCCTTTTCCCTTGCCTGTTGTCCCCTCCACCAGCTCTGGGGGTGCTGCTCCCTTGCCCCCAGGGTGTACGCCCAGGTGGCTGCGACCCCTCCGCTCGCTGCCTCATCATCTGCTCCAGCCACCTCCTGGAATACCATTCCTGGTGGCCGGGGTCCCTTTCCCACTCTCACAAGGGAGCAAGGGGTGCGTTGCCTCCTGGTGCCGGCCTCGCCCCACGTGGAAACCTACGTGCGGGTGTTGGCGCAGGTGGTGGGGCCCACGGCCATGGTGGCGGCCTCTAAGATGTTTGGGAAGGTGGTGTTCTTCCTGGCATCGGAGACCATTGCCCAGGAGGTGGTGGAGAGGGACTTGGCAGTGGGGGGCGTTCACGTCCCCCTCGAGCCTTTGGAGGACCTGGGCTTACGGGTGGTTCTCTCTTTTGTTCCTCCCTTCCTCCCCAATGCCGCCCTTTTGCCATTCATCTCCACCCTGGGGAGGCCCCTGTCCATCCTCAGCCCCCTTTTGTTGGTCTGTAAGGACTCCGCCACATTTTGTCATTCCGCTGGTAGGTGCAGGTTCAAATTCCGCCGGTGGCACATGACGAGGAGGCTTTGGAGGGGTCCTTTCTGGTGCCCCACCGAGGGGCCCGGTACCGGGTTTATTATTCGTTGGGGGTGCTTGGTGCTTTCTCTGCCAGGTGGTGGGGCATGTCCGGAGGGACTGCCCCCTGGCCCGGCTTGGATGGGCATCTGGGACCCCTGATACCCGGAAGGGCGTTGGTTCTATCATCGCCAGTGGCCCTGATCGCCCGGTCCCTGGGGTCACCCTTCCTCCATCCGTGACCGTTGTCAACTCCGCTCGGGTTTTGGGGGAAGCCCCGCTGACGTGCCCAGATGAGCATGCGGGCCCTGCCGCTGAGGCGAGTAGTAGACTGAGGCCCACGGAGGTGAGGGTGGCAGGGCTGGTAGCAGAACTCGAGCGGGGCTTGCCTCAAGGGGAGTTTGTTCCTTTCCCTGTTGTCCAGCCCTTGTCTTCCCTTGCCCTCCTGTCATTGCCCTCGCTCTCAGGCCCTGACCCAGCTGGCCAGCCCCCCTCTTCAGAGAGCTGGGAGCTTGTGTGGGGGAGACGCTGCAAGCAGGGAGCACGGGCCCAGCACTCCTCCCTCGTTGGCGAGCAGGAAGGGACCCCCTGTAAAACTATGAAGGGGGTTGCTGGTGCTGGGTGTTCCGTTGAGTCCCCTGCTGCTGTTCATTGTTGGGAGTCGGCCGAGGTCGCTGCAGCTGCGGAGGTGGGTAGTACCATCTCTCCTATGGACTCCCTCCCTGAGGGGGTTCCAGACAGTGCCCCCACTGCCCCGTTGCCATCTGTGCCCCCTGTCGGGGCAGTAGCCATTGCGGCGCCGGCTGCTGTCGAGGGGGAATCTGTAGCAGTGGGCGGGAACTTTGCCTCTATTTTTGCTTAGATCGAGGCCATGGGCTTGACCCCAACCACCGAGGGAGTGGAGGCCCCCCTGTTGGAGGGCCTCAATATTGGCAATTGCCATCTAGCGCCACCACTCCTCCCTTTCCCTCCGTCTCAGGTGGTTGCCCCCGTTTTGGCCTCTGCAATGCCTGAGGCCCTGACCACCTGCCTGGCCACGACTAGTAATCTGGCTGACGGCGCCGTGCCCATTGTGGTGGCAGCCAACGCTGAGCGGCCAGGCTCTGAGTCCATGGGTGCCCTACCCCATGAGATGGGACCACAGTTTTTGCTTCCCCTCAGCGCTGTAATTGTGGGTGCCTCGTTTCGTGGGGCACCTGAGCTTAGCGCTGTGGAGGCACCCCACTCCCTTGCTGTCCCTTTAACTGCCATGTTGGGTCAAGAGGCATCATGCTCCAGTGGCTCTGTCACTCGGGCCCTAGATTTTGTCCCCGTTCCCTGCCTTGACCCTGCTCCCATCCTAGATCTGTATCCTGTCTCTGTCCCTGACCCTGTTCCAGCCTTTGTTCCTGTCCTTGACCTCTTCCCTCCCTCCTTCTGTTGCTGCCGCCCCCAAGGTTGCCTCATTTTCCTTTTATACGGGCCCCCAGGAGGCGGTTTTTGTTTTCCCTTCTTCCAACCCATCTGGGGCTGCAGTTCTCCCTCTGCCATTGTCTTTGGGGCTGAGTGTTGCATCAGGTGGCGCAGTGCCGGACGGACGGGCACCGCGATGGTTTGATCCCTGCATGCCTGTCTCTATAGGCCAACGGGCTGGCAGGGGGGTCCAATTGGGAGACGCCCCGGGGTCCGTGACCCCGGTCCCCGTCACGCAGAGGAGCGAGATGCGCTCTTTCTTGGAGGACACTCGTGGCTCTACGAACAGAGTGCATCTCGCTCTTCAGCGCTGGGGCGATTTTCCATCTTGTTCTCCAGACCGTAAGGGCCATTATGGGGAAGGGCAAAGGGACCGGGAAGCAGGATGCTGCGGCTTTCCAGCGGACTCACAGCTTCTGTGACTCCCTGCTGGCTTTCGGGGTTGATCACAGTTTGCTGCGGGGTCCAGTGGGCGCCGCTAGCTCCCCAGACCGCGAGGATCATCCCCAGCCCTCTTTATGTTGCCGTCCATCTTTGCCACTTTGAACACCCGCAGCTGTAGGTCAGGTCTCCACAGGTGCCAGGTGCTCTCCTTCCTTCGGGAGGGGGGGTACTCCATTATTTTCCTGCAGGAGACCCACACGGACCCAGCCACCGAAGCGAGCTGGCGGCTGGAGTCGGGGTCTACTTTAGCCACCTTTCATCCTGTCAGTGCGGGGTGGTGACGCTGTTCTCCCCGCACCTACAGCCCGAGGTGCTGGGGTTTACCGAGGTCGTGCCGGGTTGCCTGCTGCACCTCTGGGTTTGGATAGAGGGGCTACCGTTGAATCTTGTCAATGTCTATGCCCCAGCATCCGGCCCGGTGAAAGCATGCTTTTTTCGGCAGGCGTCCGCCTTCCTCGGTACTTTGGATCCTCGCGAGTGCCTGGTCCTGGGTGGAGACTTGAACTGCACCCTCGAGGAATGGGACTGCATGGGGATCGAGCCGAGCCCGGCCATTGCAGATGTCCTCAGGGTGATTGTAGTCCATCACTCCCTGGTGAACGTCTGGCGCAACCAGCACCCGGACGATGACTCTACGTTCATTTGTGTCCGGGTGGAGGGACACCGGTCGAGCCACTCCCGGTTTGATCTCATTTATTTCTCTCGATGTCATCTCTTGCAGGCCCACTCCTCCAGGGTTTGGCTGGCCCCATTCTTGGACCACCATTTGGTGGCCGTGATGGCCTCTCTTGCTTTGGAGAGGCCGAGGCCGGCTTATTGGCATTTCAATAACAGCCTGCTGGAGGATGTGGGGTTTGTAGCATCCTTCCGGGAGTTTTGGCTGGCCTGGCAGGAACAGAGGCATGCCTTTCCCTCAGCATGGCGGTGGTGGGATGTGGGGAAGGTGCGCACCTGGTTCTTCTTCCGTAGCCACACCCAGGGTGCCAGCCGGCGGAGGGATGTGGTGATAGAGCAGTTGGAGCGGGCATCTGGCCACCAGCCCCGGACATCCACTCCTCTGTGGAGCACACTGGGAGAAGCGGGAGGAGCTGCCTTTGTACAGTCCCACATCCATCTCCCGCTTCTTCTACGCCCTGGAGAAGAAGAGGAGGGTGAAAAAGCACAGAGGACGGCACCCCACTCATGGATCCGGTGGAGATCGCGAGAGGGCCAGGGCCTTCTACACTGGCCTTTTCTCCCCAGATCCAACCAACGCCAATGCCTGCAGAGTGCTTTGGGACGGACTCCCGATGGTCAGCACAAGTGACCGAGACCAGCTGGAGCTGCCTCTCACTCTGTCCGAATTCTCAGAAGCCCTCCGTCTCATGCCCACTAATAAATCTCCGGACATGGATGGGCTGGCCGTGGAGTTCTACCATGTGTTCTGGGATGTACTCAGCCTGGACCTTGCCATCGTCTGGGCCGAGTCCTTGGAGAGCGGGGTCCTCCCTCTTTCATGCAGGCAAGCAGTGCTTGCCTTATTGCCGAAGGTGGGGGACCTCCATGATCTCTGGAAATGGCGTCCCGTCTCGCTCCTCAGCACGGACTATAAGGTCGTGGCGAAGGCCATCTCGCTGCGGCTGCAGTCCGTGCTGGCAAACGCGGTCCATCCAGACCAGACCTACACCGTCCTGGGCTGTACCATCTTTGACAATCTTTATCTAGTCCAGGATCTCTTGGAGCTTGGGTGTAGGGATGGTCTGTCATTCGCCCTCCTGTCTCTGGATCAGGAGAAGGTGTTTGACTGGATGGACCATGGGTATCTCCTGGGCACTCTGTGGGCTTTTGGTTTTGGACCCCGGTTTGTGGGGTTTCTCCAGGTGCTATATGCTCCAGGTGCTATATGCTATATGCCTCCACAGAGTGTTTGGTCAAGCTCAATTGGACCCTGACCGCACCTTCAGGCTAGGGGTGCGTCAAGGCTGCCTGCTGTCGGGTCAGCTGTACACTCTGGCCATTGAGCCCTTCCTCTGTCTCCTTTGCAAGAGGTTGACGGAATTGCTGCTCCATGAGCCGGAGGTGCGGCTGGTTCTGGCAGCATATGCCAACGACGTGCTCCTCGTGATCCAGGACCTGGATGACCTGGTGAGGGTGGAGGCTTGTCAAGCTGTTTATTCAGCGGCCTCCTCCTCCGGGGTCAATTGGGTCAAGAGCTCTGGCCTGGTGGTCAGGGCCAGGTGGCAGGCGAGCCTCCTCCCACCCACACTTCAAGCCATTCGGTGGGGCACGGGGCCACTGCTCTATCTTGGCGTTTATTTCTCGGCCATGCATCCGTCTCCGCCGGAGAACTGGCACGGTTTAGAGAGCAGGGTGACTGGGTGGTTGCGGAGCTGGACGGGACTGCTTCGGTGCCCCTCCCTCCAGGGGAGAGTGCTGGTGCTTAACCACCTGGTCCTGTCCATGCTCTGGCACTGACTCAACACCCTGTGCCCGCCCCCAGTGTTCCTGGCCAATCTCCAGAGGTTGGTTCTGGGGTTTTTTTGGCCGGGACTGCACTGGGTCTCTGCGGGGGTTCTCCATCGCCCCGTGGAGGAGGGCGGACAGGGCCTGACGTGCATGCACATGCAGGTCCATGTCTTCCGCCTCCAGGCTCTGCAGAGACTCCTTTATAGTGCAGGTGGCTCGGCATGAAGCATATTGGCACATGCTTCCTCCACCGCCTGCGAGGGCTCCAATATGACTGGCAGCTCTTCTTCCTCCATCCGAGAGGTCTTCCGTGGGACCTCTCTGAGCTGCCAGTCTTCTACCAGGACCTCCTCCAGACCTGGAGGCTGATTTCAGCAACCAGGTCCTTTGTGGCCACCAAAGGGGTAGATCTCCTCACGGAGCCCCTGTTACACAAACTTCATCTTCGTGTCCAGGTGGCGGAGTCCTCCTTGGTGTGCTGGAGATTGGTCCTGGCTGGAGTCACCAAGATCGGAGACCTCCTGGACTATGACCTGGGGAGCTGGGTGGATCCCCAGGTGCTCGGTTGGCACATGGGGCTCTCCACCCTTACGACCCCCCCGCCCCAGCGCGTACTCCAGGAGGTGGAGGCAGCCCTGCCTCCCACTGCTTGGTTCTTCCTCGAGTGGGTCCTGCGAGAGGGTGAGCTCCGCCCGCCTCTCACTCCGGGCCCTCCGGACCTTTCCATCGGTCCCCTGCCCTGTGAGCCTTCCCGGCCTTCCTCCCCGCACACCTTTAGCCAGCTGCATGACATGCAGCCGGTTCGTTTTCAAACCGCACCAAGGGACCATCGTACGTGCTCATGCTGCACATGCTTCATTACCGCACTCTCATGTCCTGCTCAGACACCAAGTGGCGGGACCTTCTACCAGCAGGGGCGGGTGGGGAACCCCAGTGGGCCAGTTTCTATTCCACCTTAGTCCTGCGGCCCGCTGGGATATCAGCTGGCAGCTCCTGCATGGAGCTGTGAGCACGGGCATGTACTTGGCAAGGTTTACCACTGTCCCTGACGCCTGTCCCTTCTGTGACATGAGGGAGACCCTGGTGCACATGTACCTTCAGTGCGCCAGGCTGCAGCCCCTTTTCCAGCTCCTCCAGCACCTCTTATTGGGGTTCTGGCTGCACTTTTCCCCACATTTATTTCTCTATGCACACCCAATCCAAGGCCTCACGAAGTCATCAACCTCCTCCTAGCTATGGCCAAGGTGGCCATTCGTAACACCAGGGAGGGGAGTTTGGCAGATGGGAGGGGCCTGTGACTATGGGGTCGTTTTTCGTTCTTTCATCCGTTCACGTATCCAGGCAGAGTTCCTCTGGGCAGCATCCGCCGGCTCTCTCGATGTCTTCGAGGAGCAGTGGGCGCTGTCCGGGGTTCTCTGCTCGGTGTCCCCTTCCGGTTCCTTAGTTTTGGCCCTTTGACACCCACGCCTGTTCCTGTTGTCGCCTTGGTTGTGCCCCGAACTCAGTTGGGTTCCGGGTTTCGTGGCCCCTCCCTAGGCTGGAGGAGGGGCTTTCAGCAGTGGGCACGTCCCGGTACTCAAAAGGACTACCCTCTTATATCCTTCTGGCCTGAGTTCATCACAGTATGTGTAGTAGACCATGATCAAGTCACTTCTTAACAGTTCTCCGTGATACGCACAATATATTTAGTTTAAGTTTCTTACTGTAATCATTCTCTTCTCAGACCCTTTCTCATTCCTTAACATCCTTTCTGAAGTGCAGACACTTGAACCGGACCCCGTATCCAGTGACGACCAGAAGTAATACTGTCTCCCGACTTCCACTCTGCATGCCCTTTCTTGTACACAAGGTTCAAATAAGATTAGTCTGCCAAGGGATCCAGATCATTCTGTAGAACTGACCTATCCTTGTCATTCTTTACCACTCCACTAATTTGTGCCATCTGAAAACTTTACGGGCCATGATTTTAATTGAAGGAGCTGCTGGCACTCTGTCAATACCTCCGTAGTTAGGTTTAATTAAATCTATAGCCCTTCTGTTTCAAAATGTGAGCTGAATCAGGGTTGGAAGGAACCTCAGGAGGTCATCTAGTCCAACCCCTTGCTCAAAGCAGGACCAATTCCCCGCTAAATCATACCAGCGAGGGCTTTGCCAAGCCTAACCTTAAAAACCTCTAAGGAAGGACATTCCACCACCTCCCTAGGGAACCCATTCCACTGCTTCACCACCCTCCTAATGAAGAAGTTTTTTTCCTAATATCCAGCCGAAACCTCCCTCACTGCAACTTGAAACCATTACTCCTTGTTCTGTCATCTGCTACCACTGAGAACAGTCTAGATCCATCCTCTTTGAAACCCTCCTTCAAGTAGTTGAAAGCAGCTATCAAATCCCTCCTCATTCTTCTCTTTTGCAGACTAAACAATCCCAGTTCCCTCAGCCTCTCCTCATAAGTCATGTGCTCCAGCCCCCTAATCATTTTTGTTGCCCTCTGCTGGACTCTTTCCAATTTTTCCACATCCTTCTTGTAGTGTGGGGCCCAAAACTGGACATACTACTCCAGATGAGGCCTCACCAATGTGGAATAGAGGGGAATGATCACGTCTCTCGATCTGCTGGCAATGCCCCTACTTATACAGCCCAAAATGGCGTTAGCCTTCTTGGCAACAAGGGCACACTGTTGACTCATATCCAGCTTCTCATCCACGGTAATTCCGAGGTCCTTTTCTGCAAAACTGTTGCCTAGTCATTCGGTCCCTAGTCTGTAGCAGTGCATGGGATTCTTCCGTCCTAAGTGCAGGACTCTGCACTTGTCTTTGTTGCACTTGTCCTGGTTGAACCTCAACAGGTTTCTTTTGGCCCAATCCTCTAATTTGTCTAGGTCCCTCTGTATCCTATCTCTACCCTCCAGCATATCTACCACTCCTCCCAGTTTAGTGTCATCTGCAAACAGTTTAGCGTGGACTGTACTCCTCTTAGGCAGACAAAATATTATCTATGAAAGCGCCACATTTATGAAAGGGCAGCCCCAAAATATGGGACATTTTGCAATAGCATGCAAGTCACCCAGAGTAGTGTAAACAAGCCAAAAGGGAATATTATCATCATCATCATGACAATAGGCCCACAATTCTAGCGACTATATCCTCAATATACCAGAAAAGACCTTGGTACACAAGCATTAACCTAAATGGACAAAGCTTTAAATTTAAAATTGATACTGGGGCAGCAGTCACTGCAATTCCAAAAAAAGATTATAACTGATCCTAAAATGAGGATCTGCAAAGACCAAATAAGATTCTTCATGGGGCTAATACCAATAGAGTGGATGTTTGTTGTCCAGTTCCTTGGGAAACTGGAGAAAGGATGGAAAGATATTCAAAAATAATATATGTAAGTACAGACTGACAACTCCCCTACTAGTGTTGCTAGCAATACAAGGACCACACCTAACAGAGAAACTGGAATGTGTAATGGCAAAAAGCAAACTGTATGAGAGATGGATCACAGGGCTAGGAAAGCTGACGGGGAGTTCAAAGTAACTCTGGTGCCATCAGTGACTCCCTTCACTCTCACAGCCCCATGTGGCATCCATATCCCCTTCTTCTTAAAATTAGATGCTACGGCAGGCTTTTGGCAAATCACCCTTGCTAAAGAACCTGTACCATTAACTACATTAATCACCCCATTTGGAAGGTACTATTTCAATCATCTTCCATTTGGCATATCTTCAGCACCAAAACATTTCCAAAAGAGAATCACTCAAATTGTGCCAGGCTTGCCTGGCATCCTTTGCAATGCTACTGATGTGTTGGTATACAGCAGAGATAAAGATGAACAGGGTGAGTGACTACATGCAGTTTTGAGATGCTTCCAACAAACTGGCCTCACTCTCAATGAGAAATGTGAATTTGGAAAGCAGTGGATAAAATTTGTAGGACATATAATTAGCAAACAGGGAATTCAGATGGATTCAGAAAAACTGAAGGCATTCCTCGCCTTACCTGAACCCCAACAAGTTTCCGCTATAACAAGATTCCTGAGCATGGCAAATCATTTTGAGAAACTCTTATCAAATTTAGCTCATCTAACAAACCCTTAAGAGATCTTAATGGTCACAATATTTGGATCTGGCATAGCCCACAACAAAACTCATTTAATAAAATAAAAGAACTACTGACATCTCCAGCTGTTTTGGCACACTATTTGGTAAACCACCCAACAATGAATCTTCATGCAGTTAGGAGAGTGCTCACACAAAAATAGTCAGAAGGAGACCAGAGACCTTTTGCATTCATATCAAGAAGACTTACAGAAACTGAGCAGCAGCATGTGCAAGTGGAAAAGGAAGCACTGGCAGTCACTTGGGTCCGTGAACAGCTCAGTGCATATCTGTTTGAATTTTGACACAGAAACAGACCACAAGCCCTTACTGGCATTCTTGTGTTCAAAAGCGCTGGATGACCATCCACCTAGGATTCAGAGATTTTGACTGACTGATGTGACTCTTTTTGAACATTCAGTACATACTAGGGAAAGCAGCAGACTATCTATAGCCCCAGTTGATCAGCCACCAATGGACAAAGAAAAGCCTTAAAGAAAGATGTCAGGTCACACTGAGCTTGTTCTGGTAGCTATTCCAGTATCTGCCAAGCAACTTCAGCAAATTAGAGAGAACCAGCTAAAGGATGAGACTTGCCAGAAACTGACTCAACTCTGCCAAAGAGGGCAGGGTCAAAGGAGTCAACTTCCAACAGACCTCCTACGTATTGGCAAGACCGAAATGACCTCCACATGGCTGATGTCCTGCTTCTGAAATGACGGCTAATTCTTATCTCTGCAGTACTTCAGAAAGAGATGTTCTCCAATTCAGTGATGGGCACCAAGGCATAAGCAAGTGCAGGGTATGAGTACAACATATGGTGGCCAGTCTGAGTAGGCAAATTCGGACCTTAGCAGAGGACTGTGAGATATGCAACAAGATAAAAAAACCAATCACTGGAACTGTTACTCTCTACAAAGCTACCTAACAGAACTTGGCAGGAAGTGCAACCGATTTGATTTTCCAGAAAGGACACACATACCCTATAGTAATCGGTTACTTCTCCAGATATATTGACTTGGCTGTACTTACACAAACTTCATTGACACAGGTCATCCAGAAACTGAAGTCAGAAATTCCATGTCTTGCAAATACTGAAGTTCTCATAACTGATAATAGGCCTCAGTTTATCTCTGAAAAATTCCTAGCATTTGCACAGGACTTTGATTTTACAGTCCACATTACTCCCAGAGCAACAGGGAGGTGGAGACAGCAGTGCAGACTTTAAAAAGACTTCTGCAAAAATCAGTGGGTCCATATAAAGCACTCCTGGCATGTTGGGCAGCACTGTTTGCGTTGCGACTATCTCCAGAAAAACTTCTGATGGAACAAAGACTAAGGACGCCTTCACCTGTGGCACTGATACAGCTTACACCGAAGTGGCCAGACCTGAAGGAATTTTGAGACTGGGATGCTGAAATAAACATTTGGCAGCAACAAAACTTCCATGTTTGGCACAGAACAAAAAGCAGGGCCTGGACTGAGAACAGGGAACAAAGTGTGGATCAGGCGCTCTCAGACTTTTAGAACTGTTCAGAACTTGGCAGAAACACCCAGGTCCCACCTACTGGAGACTCCAAGAAGATTTCTCTGGAGGTATCAGGTTCATCTTCGGTATTTCCCAGCACAACAGAGAGAGGATCTGGGACCTGCACATACTCTGTCAGGCTGAGCCGCCTTCACAGGGACCTCCACATGGAAACTCAACAGAAGTGAGAACATGACCTGAAAGACTGATCCGGCCTCCTCAAGGGCTTGTGCTTTAGAATATAGCTCAGGACCATTTAAATGAGATGAAGAGATGAAATTCAATGTTGATAAATGCAAAGTGATGCACAGTGGGAAAACATAATCCCAGCTATACATACAAAATTATGGGATCTAAATTAGCTGTTTCTACTCAAGAAAGAGATCTTGGATCTTCTCTGAAAACATCCACTCAGTGTGCAGTGGCAATTAAAAAAGCGAACAGAATGTTAGAGACCATTAGGAAAGGGATGGATAATAAGAAAAAAATATAATCCCACTATATAAATCCATGGTACACCCATACCTTGAATACTGCATGAAGTTCTGGTCACCCCATCTCAAAAAAGATATTAGAATTGGAAAAGGTCCAGAGAAGGCCCACAGAAATGGTTAGGGGTATGGAACAGCTTCCCTGTGAAGAGAGAGTAAAAATACTGGGCCTGTTCAGTTTAGAAAAGAGATGACTAAAGGGGGATATGCTAGAGGTCTATACAATCATGAATGGGTGTGGAGAAAGTGAATAAGGAAGTGTTATTTACTCCTTCCCATAACACAAGAACCAGGGGTCACCCAATGAAATTAATAGGCAGTAGGTTTAAAACAAACATAAGGAGGTATTTTTTCATACAACACACAGTCAACCTGTGGAACTCATTGCCAGAGGATATTGTGAAGGCCAAAACTATAACAGTGTTCAAAAAATAATTAGATAAGTTCATGGAGGATAGGTCCATCAATGACCATTAGTCAGGATGCTCAGGGACGCAGCCTTGTGCTCTCGGTGTCCCTAGCCTCTGACTGCCAAAAGCTGGGACTGGATGACGGGGAATGGATCACGCAATAATTGCCCTGTCCAGTTCATTCCCTCTGAAGCATCTGGCACTGGCCACTGTTGGAAAACAGGATCCTAGATGAACCATTGGTCTGACCCAGTATGGCCGTTCTTATGTTCCTGTATGGAGCCCAGTAACTTATGGCTGAAGTAGAACAGATCTTTTAGAACAACATCAAAGTCAGAAAGGCATCCAGTTAGTCACGTTGACAGGAGATAAAGACACAGTTCTTTAAGCCACTTCAATAAACACAAGTTTAAAAAAGAGACAGACAGAGAGAGAACAACCCAGGTCCTTTGTCTTTGCTAAAGTGACAGAGCTCAGAACCTGCTTTGAGATGAGCTGACACCCATGGCTAAGTAGCCTTATGCCAGTGTGGCTCTTGGACATAAGCAGGGTAGCCATCCCTGTGTACTGCTATACCAATGGCACATCTCACACTGCTGAGGATAGTCAGTGGTGCAGCAGCTGCTCTCACAGGCTCGGAGATCATGTGCAGATGAGAAAAATAGGCTGTGTGCGTGAAGAGAAACTGTGTAAGGCTGGCCCCTAGCTCAGAATAGACAAACTCCGTACACCTTTTGGATTCCTGTTAGCTCTGCATGGTCATCCCAGCTAAGAGAGAACGAGCTGGAGTCCGTTACTGCTTGGGCAGCATCAACAGGGCAGTTAGCAACGTTGTCTGATTGCAGAGTGTCTTTGCAGGTGAAGAATGAGCCAGAAAGAGCCCAGCTTGATCCTCAGAGCCCAGGATTTGCTGAGCGATACCACTGATGACACTTTTGCGAAGTGACTTTTCAGAGCAGAACTATGCTTGAACTAGTGTAAGAAGAGGGACTCAGGGAATGATCTGAGCAAAACATGAACGTAACAATGAAATGGAACCTGCAAGGCTACAGCAGAAAAAACTAGGGGTTCCTTATAGCAAGCAGTGAACCTCCACAGCTTTGGAGAGTTGGTTCAATGAAGAACCCAAACAGGTGGTTTCTGAGCTGAACTATACAAACATCTTGGGTCTGCAGAAATCTGATCTAGAAACCTCCACAGCACAGGCTGCCATTAGCTTTCCAGCCAGTCTGGAAATATTGCCTCCTTATGGCTGCAATATCAAGCAATTCACTTGCCATCCATACTGGAACCCAAAGCACAGAGCACATACCAATATCACGTGATGGATCAAAGGAGTTACCCACATGTTTGAGTTTGGGGAGGAAATCCAAGCTGGGTTTTGTTGTGTCAAGGGGTTTCCCATCCTAGCTCTCTAATCACTGCAACATCATGGGGAAATGATGGTACTGGCCACTGGTGCCTGGCCAGTGAGGTGACTAGAGTGAGTGATGTCTCAGACCCTGTAAGCCTGATCTAGTAAAAGAGCCCTTGGCTCATAACATGACACATATTCTGGAGAAGTGATGAGTATTGAGACCTCATGTGTGATGCTCTTCCTGGCTGATAACACCCGAGTTGGGCATCTTGACATGAACGTATCTGAGATCTTACATGTTATCCCAACATGCCCACTCCTTCTTTTCAAACACCTAGGTCACCTGTACAGTTGTTTTGAAAGCATGGAACAAACGGACCTAGCTCTAAAGCCAGCAGTAGACATAGAGAGGGTGAGATTGGCGGCACACAGCACCTGCTGTAAGGTAACCATCGCAACTGTACTCGTGGGTGGCTTTGTTCTCCTTTCCCTGGGCATTCTAATGGGTAAGTTTGCAGTTGGATCTGCTCTTACTGTTTATAAGCTACAAAGGAAAAACTGTCTGTGAATAACAGGCTGGGCAATCAGTGCCAGTGTCCCAGGCCTGTTCTCCTATGGCAGGTGAACTTCAAAAGACAGGACATTTGGGTTCAGCTCAGATACTCAGCCAGGAGTTAGATGCTTTTCCAGACCTTCACTGAACTCATGAGATCTGGATGGGAGTTTTTCTTAACAGCAAAGCAAGGCACTGATGAGCTCCCTCTCTGTCCAAGAAAGGCTGCCATCACAGGGGGACAAGGAGAGGTAGAAGAAAGAGGAGGGAGATAGAGGAAGTCTTCTGATGAAGACACCAAACAGTGATGCCCTTCCCCTCCCCTCTGTGAGGGAGTATAGCCGCCTCTCACTTTATGTATCCTTTCAGTCTCTCATCTCTACCTCCAAGGTCCTGCACAATGCCACCCCGACTCTGCCCCACTCTCTTTTCCTCCTATTCCTTCTCCTGTCATCTAGGGGGGGCTCTCCCTCTGCCCTTTACACATCCTCTTCTAGATGCTGTCCCTTGCGCCTGGGGCTCCCTCCCTCTGCTTCTTTGCCAGCTGACCCCCTCCAAGCTCACCTCTGCATTCAAATGCTGCCACAAAGCCACATCCTCTGCATGGCCTTTTGGTGCTAATTCCCAAGCCTAGAGTTGTGGATGAGCTCACTGCAATGCTCTTGCATTCAGGAAGGCTTGATCACCCAGCAAAGTGCTGCAGCTGTGGGATGGTTTGCTGTATTGGGACCAGCTGTGACACTGGGACTGTAAGTGTGAGATTGTTGCAGGGCTCCACACTCCACTGAATGTTTTCTGCCCCTGCAGGAAATGAAAAGCAGCTCTAGGAGGATGAAAATAAAATCTTAATGGCAACTTCTTGGTTTCCTTTTCTACTCTATGCTTATCCCAATAGCAATATATTTATTCCAACTGCTAAGCACAGTCCAGATGGCTGAGACCCTGTCATGTGACTAGAGCTGGGATTAGCAAGAGTATCACTAATGTTTTTCAATGAACTAAACTGTATTGTTTCTAGGCCCTTTGCTGCCTTGAACGCTGAGAGCTCCCCCAGCACTAATACAACTTCAGACTTTTGACATTCAAATTAGATAAAGAGTCAGGGCAAAATTCTCATCTTATATCCACATGGGGAATCCCACCTCTGGCATTTTGCTCTTCCTGCCTGCATGGAGCTTCCAAGATGCTAATGGGAAATCAGGGGAGATGTGTGCTGTAGGGAGAGCACAAAATCAAAGAGGCACGAGGAATAAGGGAGACGGATAATCTTGTTTTTAAAATGGGTGATTTCCAAAGCTTAGAAGCTGGTCCAGACCCCTAGATGTTGTCAGCTTCCAAGTCTCCTTTACTTGTCTCCCTTGTGGAACTCTTCACCTCTGTCTGCAGCTTATTGCTCTGCACAAGAGCTCAGCTTTGAGCACACCGTGGAACTGAGAGGAATTGCATATGACAGCAGTTTACAAAGGGAGAACTCGGACTACTCCAGGACGTTGACCCCCACTCTGGAAAAGCTGGTGAGTTGGATTCTTCCATGGGTAACCAGAACTTTCAGTGAAAGTCCCAGCTGCCTGTGCATTGCACGGCTGTGGCTCCAACTCAGCAGGAAGCAGCCCCTGGAGAAGGAGGCTGGGAGTCTCATTACACAGCACTGGCTCCTCTGGTGGTTTAAAGAGACACCTGGAGCTCCACCATCAGCCTCATCCTGATTTCCTCAGCTCAAAGGATGCAGTGGCCATGACATGGGGTCAAGGGAATATTAGAAGTTTAAGAAAAATGGTGCAAGGAGTGAGGTGTTCCTCTGACATTGGCCAGGCATCCCAGAGAGCCCCCTGCCATTAGTATCTGTCTGAGGTGACCCAACGAGTGGTGATGGTAGAGGAGTCTGTACTTCAGAGACACTTTTGGAAACCACAGGAGTCTCATGCTCTGGGAAATGCACTAGGCTGCAGAAGTGACACAGTACAGCCTCAGGTGAGCAGGCAACCTGCTCAGCAATCATCTGCAACATTCCTGGCAAGTGGGAAAGGGCTGGTAGGGACAGACCTCCTGATATTGTGGGTTTGGATGTCCTGACCTACCTGGAACATTCTTGGGTTCCTGCTCTGCAAAGAAGAGGCGGTGGGAGGCAGCAGAAAGGGGAAGTGGGTGATTTTGTTGGAGGAATGGGGAAGGTGATGCTGCCATGCTTGTGGCATCCTGCATAACTGCACAGATTGAAGGGAAATGGCACAGAGAAAAGCAAAGAGAGACTGAGGATGGGAACAGATGGGGAAGTGGAACATGCCTACTCAAAGCTAAGGCCACTTGGCTAAAAGCCAGGCCAGCCTTTGGGGGCAGGTGAGATGGTGGTTCCAGTGGTACCCACAGCATATTACTCATAGAATATCAGGGTTGAAAGGGACCTTGAAAGATCATGTAGAGTCCAACCCCCTGCTCAAAGCAAGGCCAATCCCCAGACAGATTTTTGCCCTGAGTCCCTAAATGGCCCCCTTGAGGACTGAACTCACAACCCTGGGTGTAGCAGGCTAATGCTCAAACCACTGAGCTATCCCTTCCCCTCCCCACTCAGCTTTGGCTCATCATGATGGAGGGGCAGTGGGGCCAAAATAGATTGAATAGCATTGCAAGCCCCATGCACAAGTGGTCACAGTGCTGCTAGGTTTGTCAAAGGAGGGGCTGCGGGGCCAAACCTGAGTGAGCACACTGGGCAGTGGGGTGGTCAGCGCTGCTCCTCTTTGCTGCTACTGTGGAGCCGGCTCCTGCACCAGGGCTCCCCCCAGGGCCTACCCAGCCTCACCTTGCTTCCAGCAGCTTGTGTCCCTTCTCAGGGATGGGGAGGGACACTGCCCATATTTGGGCCATGCTGAAAGGCAAGCGAGACACTAGGGCCAGCAGCTGCAGTGGGGATCTCTCTAAAAGGATTGACAGTGCGTACCAAGGGAAAAATTTCTGGTGGCACCCCTGGGTGGTTCTACTTCTCGTGTACAGGCTGGCTTTCAACTGGAAAAACAGCTTTGTGAAAACAGTTCTCTGGAGCTAGATGGCAAGGAAGTTAAATTGCCCAGGGCCTGGGGGGCGGTGGGCTCAGGAACTCAGACTCACTTCCCCAAGGTTCTCCAGCCCTGGTTTCTTCTCCCCATGGCGTTTTGCTTAAAGAAAATCGGAGCCAGTGATTGCTGGCCTCACTCTTCTTTGCCTTGTAGTTTCTGACCAGCTTCCAAGGCTCTCCGCTGGAAGGGAGCTGTGTTGGCTGTGCTGTCCTGGAGTACAGGTGAGTGTGTGCTGCTCTGTGGCCTCTACAGCCAGTCATGGAGTACTGCGGCTCCGTGAGTCTGGCTGGATTGACCTCTGGTCACTATCTTTTGAGAGGGAAAAGATTTATTAATTTTTTTGTCAAAATGTGGCCTTTTGCCAGCTCTGGGATTTTTTTTCAAACATTTTCAAAAAATGTTGAGTATTTTTAATCCTTATAAAAATGTGATTAAAATGGTTGTCATGATTTTTTTGACAAAGACTGAATTTTTTGGTGAAACAAAATGTGGTTCATTTTGTAGATTAGATTTTCAATAACATTTTTGATAAAAAACATAATTATCAATATTTTTCCTTTTTTAAAAGGAATTTAAATTTTTCCTATTTAACCTTTTTAAAGCAAGCAACAGGCCCATTCTGAACCCTCCAGACCAGAATCAGTGTGGAAATCCTGACATTTTATTACTGAGCAAATAGGTTGACATCTACCCGCAGGCTCCTCCAGGAGCACTGTGGTTTGGGGCCAGGGGCATGTGGAGGGAGGACAGGCCTGTGGTCACAGCTCATCCTTGCACTGTCCTGAGAATTGTGTTCAGTGAGTCTTTTCCTCCAGCAGGAATGGGAACTCGAGTGTGATTGTCCATTTCCGGCTGCACTTCAGCCCTCAGGCTTCCTGGCCTTTAAGCTCCAGTGTGGAGGAAGAGGCCCTCAGACATGGGCTGGCTGCAGCACTGAGGGAGCAGGGCATCCCGTTGGCCACCTATGGGACCATCGCCTCGGCCTCTCTCACAGGTAAGCATCTCCTGTCCCTGCCAAGAAGCACAAAAGGTTCCCTCCTCAGGCAGGGCCTGTCGCCAGACAGAAGTAACCTGAGCAGAGGCTGATAACAGGCAAGGACTGCACTTAGCAAAGCTACAAACAATTTTCTGGATTAGACCAATCATCTCAGGGCTTTAGCTTTATCTCTGCTTGGTTTTTAAAGCCCAGTTCAATCTCCCTGGGAGATGCTAGCTCTGGTTCGCTCCAATGGATTGACTAGCAAGCATGGGCGCCAGGTTTGGGTGGTGCCCAGTACGTCCATAGGATGGATCAAGGCAACTGCCCCAGGCCCCGCGCTTTGTGGGGCACTGTGCTTTATGGGGATGCGGGGTCCAGGGCAGCCCGGGGGGGTTAGAGGGTGGCCTGGAACCAGCAGCAGCAGGCAGGGCTGGCTCTAGGCACCAGCATTCCAAGCATGTGCTTGGGGTGGCACTTTCCAAGGGGCAGCACTCCGACTCCGGTTTTTTTTTTTTGCTTAGGGCGCAAAAAGCCAGGAGCTGGCCCTGAGCGGAGGTGAGCTGCGGCGGTAAGGGGCGGGGGGAGGGCCGCAGGAAGTAACCTGAGGGGGGGGCTGAGGAACCGCTCCCTCCCCAGCTCACTTCCACTTCACTGCTGCCTGCTCCCGAGTGCGCTGCCGCTCCACTTCTCCCCCCTCCCTCCCAGGCTTGCCGCACAAATCAGCTTTTTTGCGGCAAGCCGGGGAGGGAGGGGGGAGAAGCAGAGCGGTGGCGGTGCGCTCAGGGGAGCAGGCAGAGCGGAGGTGAGCAGCAGCGGTGAGGGGCGTGGGGAAGGCGCAGGAAGTATCCCTGGGGGGGGCAGAGGAATCGCTCCCCCTTCAGCTCACCTCCACCTCCTCCCCCGAGCATGCCACTGCTCTGCTTCTCCCCACTCCCTCCCAGGCTTGCCTGGGATAGGGGGGGAAATGCGGCACACCTGGGGGAGGAGGCGGGCTGGGGATTTGGGGAAGGGATTGGAATGGGGTGGGGAAGGGGTGGAGTTGGGGTGAGTCCGAGGGGTGCCGGAAATTTTTTTTGCTTGGGGCGGCAAACAATTTGGAGCCTGCCCTGGCAGCAGGCGACCCGGCCCCAGCCCGTCCTGCCCCACTCCCTCCCCGCCCTCATTTCACCCCTTCCCTCAAGTCCCCAGCCCGCCTCTTTCTGGCTTCTACCCCTTGTGACACCAGGAGCCAGCGGGGTGGAGCGGAGCAGAGTGGGTTGGGGCTGAGTCACTCGCTGCTGCCGGCACCATGCCCCCTGCTAACTCCCTAGGCCACCCTGGACCTGTGTCCCTCTGAAGTGCGGGGCCCCCCAAAGCATGGGACCCGGGAAGGTTGCCCCGGTCTGTCCTATCGACATTCTGGGCCCCACTAAAAATTATACAAACCTGGTGCCCATGGCTCTGGTGATGACTTTCCCTTGCAACCCCTCAGGCTGCCCTGGACACCATGTCCCCCTGAAGCACAGGGCCCCCCCAAAGCACAATAAGCCCCAAAATTGGTGGAATCAGGCCCACATTCCTAAGTATTGATGGGGCATGAGTACCATGGGCCCATATAACTCGCCACCTATGCTAGCAAGGTGTTATGTACCCCTTGTACACAATAGGTTGCAGGGCTGCTACTAGCAGGCTTGATATGGACTGACTACAGCGCTTCCATTATATCAAGATACACCAGAGATGTGTTCGCTCTGAGATCCTTTAATGTACTGCAAACAATGGTTGTTGTGAGCTTAAGGTATCTAACACATGGCACCATCTTGTGGCTGAACAGTATAATACAGTTTAACAGTCTCTCACTCCTCCCCCTTGAAGTTCTACATTCCTACCATTTACAATATTTACACCCTCACGCTGTCTTTGAAATGCAGTATGGATTGTCTGTTAAG
The DNA here is from genome assembly GCF_025201925.1 of Gopherus flavomarginatus. Classification (NCBI taxonomy): domain Eukaryota; kingdom Metazoa; phylum Chordata; order Testudines; family Testudinidae; genus Gopherus; species Gopherus flavomarginatus. Next base: position 1,001,464 of record NC_066640.1, on the reverse strand, counting down.
TGTCTCTGAATTGTTCTGGTTTTCTAGTTACACATCCTGAAAGCAGAACCATTTAGTTGTGATGACTGGCTGTGGTCAGTTTGGAATCTTTGAGTCGTCTTCCATCTGTAGAGTTACCTCTCTTGACTGATGGCTCTTTCTGAGGAACTCTCTGTTTCCTGTTTTGAACTCTCCATTGTCTGTCTCAATCACATGATCTGGATGCTGAATTCTTTTTCTTTATGACAGTTAAAATTGCCCACTCTTTTTCTCCATCCAGTTTGACAGGAACACAGTTACCAGGTTCTAGACGAGCAGCTCCCTAAATGAGTGACATCTGTGGTAAAAGTACGAGTGTTCAGCCTTTTTACCTGATTTGGCTACTCTCTTCATGTCTGACCACTTTGAAGATAGATTCTTGTCCAAAGTTGGAACAGCAGTTCTGAGTTGTCTCCCCAACAGGAGTTGTGCTGGACTGTATCCAGTAGCTGCTATTGGTGTTGATCTGTAATTCAGAACAGCAAAGAATGGATCTTGCTGCTGTAGGATTTTCTTGGTTGTCTGTACAGCATTCTCAGTTTTAAGTCTGTCTTTAATTGTAGTTGCTGTGAGAAGCTTTTGTCTGTTAACCCAATAAACAGACTGATATTTCCTTGTTGTGCAATCCCAAAATCACAGTTTTCAGCTAATACATGCAGAGTTCTTATAAAACACTCAACATTTCCCCCTGGTTCTTGATTTCTCTGGTAAAAACATGCTCTTTCAGAAACCATGTTTCTCTGAGGTCAAAAGTATGCATCTGTGACGATGCTGTTCTGGCAGGACCCAACTGAGAGTGCCAGTTCAGGACCAATTGCTTAAACAGGGCAGTTACAGCCCAAGGCTGGGTTTTTTCCACCTCTAAGGCAAACCAAACCAGCCAGACAAAGAGGACTTTGGTTTCACCCCACTGGCTAACCACAAGTCACACAAGCAATTTCCTTAGACACTCCAGTCTCCCAGTATCACCACCAGTGGCACTCGTCCTGAGGATGAATGGTTATAAAAACCAACACACCAGTAAAAGAAAACAGTTCTCTCGATCCCAAAGAATCAAGACCCAGACCCAGGTCAATATACACATCAGATCTTACCCACAAACCACACTGTTGCCAATCCTTTAGAATCTAAAATCTAAAGGTTTATTCATAAAAGGAAAAAAGTAGAGGTGAGAGCTAGAATTGGTTAAATGGAATCAATTACATACAGTAATGGCAAATATCAGAGGGGTAGCTGTGTTAGTCTAGATCTGCAAAAGCAGCAAAGAGTCCTGTGGCACCTTAAAAACTAACAGATGTATCGGAGCATGAGCTTTCATGGGTGAATACCCACTTCAATGTGTTGGCAAAGTTCTTAGTTCAGGCTTGTGGCAGTGATGGAGTAAACTGCAGGTTCAAATCAAGTCTCTTTAGTACATCCCTCACTGGGATGGGTCATTCAGTCCTTTGTTCAGAGTTTCAGTTTGTAGCAAAGTCCCTCCAGAGGTAAGAAGCAGGATTGAAGACAAGATGAGGCATCAGCCTTTTACAGGCCTTTCCACGTGTAAGAACACTTCTTTGTTCTTACTGTGGAAAATTACAGCAAAATGGAGTTTGGAGTCACATGGGCAAGTCCCTGCATACTTTGCTGAGTTACAAGGCGTATTTGCCTTCTCTCAATGGGTCAATTGTGTAGCTGATGGTCCTTAATGGGCCATCAAGCAGGCTAGGCAGAGCTAACACCAACTTGTCTGGGATGTTTCCCAGAAGCACAGCACAAATTTGAAATACAGACAGTATAGAGCCAATACTCATAACTTTAACTACAAAATGATACATACATATAGACACCATAATCATAACCAGCAACCCATAACCTGGTCTTAGACACCTTATATGACACCCTTTACATAAAATTTGGTGCCACTACAGGACCTTGCTTGCAAACATGTTCTATATGGTCTCAGATAATATCAATAACGTCACAGCATCAAACATACTTTATGCATCTGCAACAAAGCCAGAACCCTTTTACAGTCATCTTTGCGACTGTCTTCAGTAAAGGTAAAAGATTTAAACGTACATTCTGCCTGCTTCCCCATAGTATAAATTAAAGAAGATACCTGAATATCACCAGTTTCCTGGTGGAGTTTAGTAGCAATGAGAAATCTTGCAAAATACTGTTTCCAGTCTCTCCATTCTGAAAGTGTTTCAAATCTGAAGTTCTCTGGGGCATTGAAGAGTGACATGTTGATGAGATCCTGCAAATGTTATTGCTTTTTTTCCTTCCATCTGCAACTTTTGTTGCTGTTTTCTTTCTGTTTTTATTGTCCTCTGGCACTAGTTTACTTCTGACACCATGACATGTACTTCTTGTACATGACAGGTTGCTGGGCTGCTACTAGCTGGTCAGGTTTCTGTACCAGGATTGGCTACAGAGCTTCCATAATATAGAGACACACCAGAATTGTTTGAGCCTTTAATATATTGTCAACAATGGCTGTTGTGAGTTTAAGTAAAGCCTGTTACACATAGAACCACCTAGTGGCTGAATAGTATAATATAGTTTAACATTCTATTACACCGGGGAGGGCATGTCTCCCAGCTGGGGGTTGGCTGCAGGTGACCTCCAGCCTCCTGGGAGGATTTCTAGCAAAGATTTCGTTTCAGTATTTTCACTGCTCCCCTGCTTGTCTCCACCCAGGCCTGGGCGTGTCTGAAGAGGGTAGCATGGGACATGCTGTGCTCAGTGAGGCCATCTCCAGCTATTATCAGAGCTGGAAGCCCCTCTCACCAGGCTCGGGGCTGAGAGGTGTTAGTTCTTGGCTGTCACTGACTGGAGAAATAGCCATGGAGAGTCAGTGGACTCATCCTAAGATGTCAGAGTTCCTCTACGCTGCCCTGGTGAGCTGGTGGCCCACTGGTCAATATGTGTTGTGAGCCCCCTTTGTCTGATCCAGAGAGGACAGACGTCTGTTACAGCTGCCAGCTGCAGAGCCTGGTTCTTTAGCTCAAGCCTTGGAGGCTCAAGCATTCAGAGCTAGAGGGCTCAGGTGGCCAGGATGGTGACTGCTACACTTATGAGAGCTGAAAGGATGAGCATCTCAATACTAATCCCAGCGTCTTGTGTCAGTAGCCAACCCCACTCTGGAAGATACTTGGACCTGTGACCCTAGAATTACTGCATCCTCTCATCTTCTCCATCTCTCCATTGTGTTACAGGGCCAAGCGGGGCATCTCTGTATGGAATCGGATTGAAATCAGGTATGAGTTCTCCCTGGATCAGTGCCTTGCCTGCTCATACCCAGAGGCCTGCATCCTCCCAAGGAGCATACCCCTCCCAGGGTTAGCCAATTCCAGCTGGATCACCCAGGAGGATCCAGCCATTCTCATAGTCAGGACTAGAAGAGCCATCTCCCTGTCCCCTTCTGCTCTGGAGATTGGAGCTTTGAAGACCATTGATGCTGTAGCTTTGTTCTGAGTTTGTAACATGGTTTGGCCCAACAATAATTCATGTTCATGCATAGTACAATGGTGCCTTTCCTTATCTCTGGTTCCTGAGCCAGGGGAGCCCAGGGCTCAGGTCCAGTTACAGAGATGGATCTGGCTGTGATGTGCCAGTCCAGATCTGGGTCTGAAGTCTGAATTTTCCCAGAAGATGGGGTGGATCCAGAGCCTTGGCACAGACCCAGCCCTGGTTCAGCTACCAAAATGCACCTACAGTCACAACAGAGGGCCAAGGGCAGCCCTGGTGTAACAGCTGCTCCTTTCAGCCCCAGTGGGGTTCACACCTGCTCGTGTTGGTGCAATGTCTTCTGTGGTTGCAGGGAAAGAGGCTGGGGGATGGACATTTTATGTAGTTACCATTAGCAATGGGGAAGGGCCGGGAAGCCAGTTTGCCCAGAGACACTTTCTCTCCATTCTCCATGAGGATTCAGTCATGGACTTTTTCACCATCCATTTGGGGATGCGCCCAACCTCTGTCACCAGCTCCAGACTTTGTTCTCTGCAGAACAAGCTTAGAATGAGTCCTGCACCAGGGGATGGGGCCTTGCAGGGGGAGGCTCTGGATCTGCAGTCCTCTCTCTGGTGGGGGTCTCTGGAAGACTGTTGAGTCTGGAGAGGCCAGGTTAACCACCACCTTTTTGTTCTTGCAGGCAGTTGCCATGGAAATGTATTTGCTTGTCAGAATAGCCAGTGTGTGTGGAAAGAGAATCCTGAGTGTGACGGCCGAGCCGACTGCTCCGATGGCTCTGATGAGGCAGGCTGCGGTAGGTCTCTCACACTGGGGTTGTCTGTGCTGGGGACACACCTGGCCAGTGGGACATGTTGGAAGTGCAAGTGTGTTTGGGAGGCTGATAGTGGAAGGAAGGAAGTCCAGTAACTGGCCCAGCATCCCTGGGCAGATATGGACTTGTTGTCTAATTAAGAGGACTTACTAATTGTTCCTCCTTGGAGGAAGCTGCTCTGAAGCAGCTGATGGATGGATTGTTCATAGCCTAGTGCTGTCTTCAGGTGCTAAGGGAGATGACCTGGAAGGCCAAGGGCAGCAGCAGGCAGAGCACAAGGAGAATCCATGCCCCACTGTTATCATTCACCAACATTCATATAGATGGCCCAGCTCCCTGTGTCCCCAGCACAAATACCACCTGGCCCACTGGTATTGTGGGCCCTTGTTGGCAGTGTCAGCAGGGAGAGCCAGGAGCCATGGAGCGTGAACGTCCCTCTCAGCCCACTGGTGGCCTTCTGGGAGCAGCTAGCCCTGGAACCCGCACATGGAGAGGCAATTCTTGATTTAGTCCTAAGTGGGGCACAGGATTTTGTCCAAGAGGTGAATATAGCTGAACTGCTGGTAATAGCAACTATAATGTAATTACATTTAACATCCTTATGGGGGGGAAATACCAAAGAAACCCATCACAGAAGAATTTAACTTCAAAAAAGGACAATAAACAAAAATTAGGATGTTAGTTAAATGGAAATTAAAAGGAACAGTCACGAGGGTGAAATGCCTGCAAACTGCATGGAGGCTACTTAACAACACCATAATAGAGGCTCAACCTAAATGTATACCTCAAATTATAAAAACAGCACAAGAACCAAAAAAAAAATGCCATCGTGGCTAAACAACAGAAGAAAAGAGGCAGTTAAAGGCAAAAAAGCGTCTTTTAGAAACTGGAAGTAAAATCCTAGTGAGGAAAATAAAAAGGAACACAAGTCAAATGTAAAATTATAATTAGGCAACTCATGAAAGAATTTGAAGATTAACTAACAGCAAAACTTTTTTTAAGTACATCAGAAGCAGGAAGCCTGCCCAACAGTCAGTGTGTCTATGGGATGATCAAGGTGCTAAAGGAAGCACTAATGGAAGTACTCATGGAAGACAAGGCCATTGAAGAGAAGCTAAATGAATTATTTGCATTGGTCTTCACTGCTGAGGATATGAGGGAGATTTCCACACCTGAGCCAAATCTGAGGAACTGTCCCAGGTTGAGGTGTCAGTAGAGGAGGTTTTGTAACAGTTTGGTCAATTAAACATTAATAAGTCACTAGTACTAGATAGTATTCACTCAGGAGGTCTGAAGGGACTCAAATATAAAATTGCAGAACTACTAACTGGGGTATGTAACCTATCACTTAAATCAGCCTCTGGACCAGAGGACTAGAGGATAGTTAACATAATGCCAATTTAAAAGCAAAAAGGCTCCAGAGGCAATCATGACAAGTATGGGCTCGTAAGCCTGACGACTTCTTGAAGTGATCGCCCCTATTGTGTTCCACTTTGGGTTATGCATGCACCCCATGTGCCTAGTGTCGGAGAATTTGGAAGTGGTGTCTGTTGTTCCACACATGGGCCCTGACTCACCTCATGCTTCTGTCTGAGGCAATGAAGGGCAGGGCAGACCAACTGTCTCCAGTTCCTTCTCACTGCCGCATGGTCCAGGTCAGAACTTTTAATGTCCTTGTCGATGACGCAGCTCTAATATTATTCACTGTACATTGTTTTACCAGTTTTTAGTTGTAGTTTTTATAGTTTTATTTTTTCCTAGTTTTAGTAGTTTACTAGTTTTTACTCTATTCTAAACTGTTAGAGTTTGGGAATTTTCCCCGTCTCCTCTCCACATATCCCATTTGGGTACTGGACTATGCCCAGAACTCTGGGCTTCAAATCTGTGCCGCCTGCCTGCAATCCTTCTCAATCAATGACGACAAGAGAAACTACCTCTGAGTTTAGATATTTAAAGATGACCTACAAAGCAAGACTTTTTTTAAAAAAAGGGGGCAGGAGGGATAGCTCAGTGGTTTGAGCATTGGCCTGCTAAACCCAGGCTTCTGAGTTCAATCCTCAAGGTGGCCATTTAGGGATCTGGGGCAAAAAATCTGCCTGGGGATTGATCCTGTTTTGAGGAAGGAGTTGGACTAGATGACCTCCTGAGGTCCCTTCCAACCCTGATATTCTATGAAAACAAGAGACCACAAACACTGTTTCTACTGCTTGGGAGCTGCACACATCACGGCTAGGTGCAGGATTTGTCAGTCTTTCCCCAGCTGTACACAAGAAGGTTAAGTACTTCATCTACTGAAGTAACTCATGGAGATGGCCATGAGACCACAATCAGACCCAAGTGGGGAATCAGCCTGAATCAGCAAGGCATGTGCCTCCTTCTGCTACTATGTCCAACTCTGGTGTCAGCAGAACTACCCCACAGATCACATGGCATGGCCTAGTTGGGAGATTAGGAAGCACTCTCATAGGCACAGGAGTACATCTTCCTCAAAGAAACTGAACATTCCCTTTACCAGCTTGGCTCAAGGGGACATAGCACATCCTAAGTCCCACAGGCATGAGAAGACCCATAAACAGTGGGATCCACCAGTTCCAGACCGTGACCCATCAGTGCCACCATCTATGGCACCTCACAAAATGCAGGACCCTCCCTCGCCTTTAAAGACTTCGGTGCTGGTACTGGTGACTAGAAAGGAGAGAGTGCCCCTTACATTGGGGAGATCTGGATCTATGGCTGCACCCCAAGATGTCTTCCCCTTACTGGATTCAAAGTCTCCTCCTCCATTGAGTCCCTTCACCTCCAGGGAACTCATATCCCTGCCACAAGACAGGCCTGCGGTACAGGGCATCGGAGAAAAATTCAGTTCTCGCTTTTTTGTTTGGGTGCAGCAAAATCAAATACTTTATTCTTTCTCCAGCAATTGCAATAGAGGATGGGAGTGCCCTAAGACACAGAGTCGCCCCAGTCCCAGACAGGTCTCTCAACAGGTAAACAATTACAGCAAGCATTTATACCTTTGTTACAGACAATAACAAGCAATAATACAGACAATAATAAGCAACAACTGCATTTTGTTTATACATAGGCTATCCTGCTATCTTCTAGAAGATGCCAGTCTACATATTTGGTTATTAGTGCAAAGTCGTGACAACTTCTCACACAGTTCTTTTCCACTCGCCTCACACTATCCTTGCTTCTACAAGTCTCACGTCATAAGGGTTACATCTGGCTTAACTCTTGCTAACAAACTGACATGCATTAAGATCCCCTACAAATCCTTGTCAATTCTTTCCCTTCTTCCACACTCTTCCCCTTTTGTACTTCTAGTATAACAGATATTTTCAAATCTCTATTTGCATTAAGCCATGGATTTCTGATTCTACATCAGATGTTTCAACCTTAGGAGTTTTCACTGGATGTAATGACAATGCATGATTAGCATGGACATGAAAGGTATTACTATTGTTATGTCTTTTACAACAACAATAACATAATCCTAAACTAACTAACAGCAATGTAAGCAATAACATTCCCACAGCAATAATATGATGAGGTGGTTGTACAGTTTTGGTTACAAAGCACAATACATCATACTTAGTACACAAAATAGACACTCTATAAGCTGTATAAAAGGCATTCTTTTCAGCTTGATATATATTTTGAAACATGTGAATTTGCCCTTATATTTCAGAGATTCTTTGAACCTCTGGTAACAATGAAAGCAAACTTTGAAACCGATCAGGTACTAAGCTGGTCCAATTAAAGGGTAGCTGGAAACTTCGGGCTACTTGCAAAATTCTATCTGCAGGCCAATAAACAATATGATTGCCTGCAGTGGTGATGAGATTATAATGTATATCTTGCAATGTGGTGGTTTTAACATACACACAGCTATCATTAGCTTGAAAAAGTAGGTGTCCTGTCAGGATAATTCCTTGTCCTCTACCCTCCCAGCAAACGTTATCATGAACAGTGGCAACTTCCCCTGGCTTCAGTTTATGGATACACTGAAGCTGTAGGGGTTCTAACAGCCAAAATGTCCATTGACTCCCTATTCCTATCCAAAATATCAGGTGTTATTCTAGGGGCACTGACTATAAATCAGTTAGGTATACCAGGTGGTCTAATTTCCCAGATGTCTCGGTGAATAATCCAGTCCCACATGCATCTTCCCCATGGACCCATCAGGATTCGGTATGTGGGAGCTCACACCTCCATAACCGGTCCAAATGCTTGGAAGGAGCACTGTGAATGTCCACACTTCCACTCAGAAAGTCTCCAGTATGTCTCCAAGACCACAGATCAGATGGTACTCCTGATGTGTCTGTAAGGGCAGTGGGCCAAGTCTGATGCCCAAGATCACTCCGAATGGCCATCAGCTGGTCATTCAGGAAATCCTGAATTCCTACACATACTAGATCCCACTGCAATGCCTTCCCAGCCTCAGTGATATTCAATACCATCTCTCTCAATAACTTCTGGGTCATAGAACTAAGGGTGGAAATAACATGTAACTCACCAACTCCAGCCTGTACTTGGGTTAGCTGAGCTCCAGAAATAAGGCTAGTGGCCTTTTCTAGTTGGCTCGATTTCTTATCATGTTCTTGGCTTTTAAAAATATTCCAAATGGCGGCTGCGCTATTGGCCCCATCCCATAGGGATCCGGTCAAGTCCCTCTTCTTCCAGAGGAAATAATCCAGGCCCTCTGTTGTGCTAATCTAATGGCAGTCCCTTGTGAGCAATTTGGGTATGTATAGGTGATCTGGAAACTGGATAAGGGCAATGTAAATTTGACAGTCCCTAGTGTTGTATTAATCACAGTCCATTGATATCCTTTGGTGTAGTACTATATCACATCTGTTGGTTGTATACCTTTAACTAATCTCAGGTACTTTCAAGAGGCATAGACATTAATAGCATAGGAGGGGGTGTATTGCAATAAGGTACAGGTTACATTATTCGTCACTAGAATGGTTTCAATACAAGTAAAATTTCCAGTGGCAGAACAAGCTCTTTGGGTATTCGTTTGATTATTTACTAATTGGGTAACCAAATAACAATAAGGGCTTCTTTCATGTAACACAGTACAAATTCCAGGAATAGCCATCATATCTACTTCACTATGGAACCCATCAATTTCAATTACAGATTCTTGGGGTTTATTTGTAGTGATATCGTAGATTTCTATTTCCACTGATCCATTTATTCTCAACTCAATTGTTCACTTATATGGGATATCCTGAACTTTTAAAAATATTTTTTCTTTTTCTTTTTTTTCCCCAAACAATCTTTAAATAAATCACTAAAGTGTGAGGGCCTTGGCCATTGATTTTATCAAATATATGGCATTGTCTGTATTTGGATGTATTACAGGGGTAATAGTGTAATGGAGGAGGTGGCAGAGGCAGTGGCAACAAAGTGCCTTTGGTACTGGTCATTTAAAAATCCAATTAGAGAGAGCAATACATGCTGAAGTATTTATCCAAAACACAGGGTACCGCCTGTAGAATAAACCCCAAAATCCAATCAATACCACATTCCCAAGCAGGGTCCCACAAATTTCTTCCTGCCAGTGTATAATTCGTTGTTTCTTCACCAGGATCAGTTCTTAATGTCCTTTCTAGTCAGGAATTCCTGGACTTTGGCAATTTCAGTGGAGTGAGTGTTCCTTTTTCTTTCCCGAAACAGTCGTGGTTCAGCATCCTACAGGGGAGAGGTTACCAGCACATCACCCTGTAATGGTTTTGATTCTTCTAGAAAAATCCAGAGGCACAGTAGGTCTGTCAGTGGACAAGGGAGAGGTTACTAGCACTTCACCTTGTCCTTTTTCCCTGCTGTCCAGAAGACACAGAAGGAGAAATAGACTAATCATCAGTAGGAGAATTCTCCCGATGTGGAGGGGTCTATTTGCAGTGAGAATCATGGGTCCAGGCAGTCAGTCTTTGGCACTTCACAGCAGTGTTAGTAGTCAGCAGGACTTAATAAGGGCCTTTCCAGCATGGAGCCAAAGGAGTCTGTCGTTGGTGGACCTTTACATAGATCCAGTCTCCTGGTTCCAACGAGTGGCAGGGCTGCTAGGGTCTTTGGGTAGCGCTTCTTTACCTGTGAGAAAAGAAACCTAACACATTTCATTAGTGCCTGGCAGTGTTTTGCAGATCTCATAGCTGCTTGGGCACATTCAAGCCCCCCCCTTTTCTTGGTTGTCAGCCAAGTCTTAGCTGTGAGCAGTGTCCTTGAATGGGGCCAGTGTCTTATCTTTAGACTGAACATGCTAGCTATTTTTTCCAGTTAATTCATTCTGTTCTTTTTCCTTCTTCCCTTCTTGGCTTCTTTTAATCTACAAAGGAAACTTCCATTCTTCACTCATACACCTTTTTCCCAACCATGAACATATAAACATTGCCGTTATACAGTACATTAGTCTTATTATTTAATGTATGCCACATATACCCTTCCATTAAAATAACCTTATTACAGAGCTTTGGAGGAGAATTTTGGCCTAACTGGCCATGCTGGCCATGCTGGCCTAACTCTTGCTAACAGACTCACATGTATTAAGATCCCCTACAAATCCTTGTCAATTCTTTCCCTTCTTCCGCAAGGATCTATCGCTCCCTTGCATGTGCTATATATCTCGCCATCAATTCCGACAGTACTACCGTTAGAACTGGAATCTACCTTTTCCTCTTCCACTGAATCAGACCCTGGGGAAGAACCACCTTTCCTTTACCTCTCTAATGTACCACCACGCAGACTGATGCCCATGGGAGCGTCCTCACCCTCCCCAGAGCCACCATGCTGTGGCAACCCCTGAAACCTGCAGCTGATCCTGTCTATTGGCCATATGCGGGGACCTGGGATCAGTATCCTCTTTCGAAACATGCCTGATCCACGAGGGAGTTGCCACCTGCTTCCCCCAGGGGATCCATCCAGCATGTCCCCAGATCCGATGGCAGAGGAATAATTTTATACACCAATTTTGGCAGTTCTGCTGGAGCTGGCTAGATTTCCATCCTCATTGCCAAGAAAAGTTTTTACTGTATCATTCTCTTCCCCACAGATGACTTCAGACAGTGTCAAAATCTTTTATGGAGAATCATGGGGGAACTCCAAATCCCACTGGTAGAGATCCAAGACTCCCAACATAAGCTTCTGGACATTCTCCACACTTTGGGACTGATAAAAAGAGCAATGCCAATCAACGAAGCCATACTGGAACCAGCCAGGACTGTGTGACAGACACCCACAGCATGTACTGCTACCCCTAAAGGAGTGGGGAGATGTTACTACATCCCAGCTAAAGGCTCAGAACTCCTATTCTCCCACTCAGCTCTGAACTCACTGGTAGTTCAGGCTGCTGCAGACAGGACTAAACAACAACACCCTTGATCCATGCCTGCAGATAACAATGGGAAGCATCTAGATCTTCTGGGGCAAAAAGTTTTCTCCTCCTTCAGTTTGCAATTCATGATAGCCAATTAGAATCATAGAATCATAGACTATCAGGATTGGAAGGGACCTCAGGAGGTATCTAGTCCAACCCCCTGCTCAAAACAGGACCAATCCCCAACTAAATTATCAAGCACTGTTGGCTAAATATGACTTCCTGAATTATAGTGAATTCAAGGACTTTGCTAACAGTCTTCTGTAGCAAGACTGTGCCTGCTTTCAGGCCCTTGTCAAGGAAGGAAAGCAAATAGCCAGAACTGCCCTCCAATCCACAGTGGACATGGCTGATACTTCCTGCAGGGCTATGACTGATGAGGAGTGTCTTGGCTTCATGTGTCTCATTTTCCTACAGAAGTCAGAACGCCATCGAGAACCTTCCTTTTGACAAGCACCAATTCTTCAACCAGAAAACAGATGAGTCTCTAAGTACCCTAAAATACTCCAGAGCTATCCTTTGCTCATCGGGCATCTAAACACCTGCCCCAAAATGAAACTTCCACCACCAGTTATCCACGCTAAGGTACAGATTTCCAGCAGAGACCCCTTTTACCAGCAGAGACCCCAGGAACCTCCGTGCATGTGACAAAAAGTCCAAAGGTCTCGCTTCCCCAGGGCCTCCTCTCAGGCTTCAACATCTCAAGCCCAGCCACAAGCAAAGAGGTATTTTTGATGTGAGTTTGAGAGCCGCCAACCACTGAGCCTAACACCTCACAACCCTTCAACTCCATCTGGAGGTTGCTTAGCACTCTTTTCCCATACTTGGAGTGTGATGACAATGGACAGATGGGTGCTGAATGTCATCCTCTGTGGCTATACAATCAAGTTTGTAATGCTACCTCCTCCAAGACCCCCCTCGCTGTGCCCCTTTGGGGACCACTCTGACAACAGTATTCTCACCCAATAGGTGAATTCCTTATTACAATGGGAAGCAATAGAATGCGTTCCTCCAGAATACCCATGAAGAAACGTGGGTTGGAGACCAATTCTTGATCTATGTCACTTCAGTCACTTCATCTGCAGACTAAAGTTGTGCGTGGTCATGCTGACAGTGATAATTCCATCCTTAGAATGAGGCATGCAGTTCATGGCTCTCGATATGAAGGATGCTTACTTCCATGTCAATATTCACCATGCCCACAGATATTTTTTCCCAATTTACGGTGGATTCTGACCGTTTCCAATACAGGGTTCTGCCCTTTAGAATAGCTACTGCTTCCAGAGTCTTCATCAAATTATTTTCCATAGTAGCAGCTCATATCAGATGGTATGGTCTCCATGTTTTTGCATGCCTTGACCACTGGCTCCTAGTCACCAGGCCCACCAGAAGCCCACACATCAACCTCTATTATCAGAGGGTAGCCGTGTTAGTCTGGATCTGTAAAAGTAGCAAAGAATCCTGTGGCACCTTATAGACTAACAGACATTTTGGAGCACGAGCTTTCGTGGGTGAATACCCACTTCCTCATGCATCTGAGGAAGTGGGTATTCACCCACGAAAGCTCGTGCTCCAAAACGTCTGTTAGTCTATAAGGTGCCACAGGATTCTTTGCTACTTTTATCAACCTCTATGATACTCAGCCTCTTTTCTTCTCTGGTAGTCAGTGTCAATGTCAAAAAGTCGATCCTCAATCCCATGCAATCTTTTGACTTCATCAGGGCTACCCTAAACTCTACAGGCATACCTGCCCACAGACAGATTTCAGGAGATGTGTGACATCGTAGCTCACCTCACAAACAATCCTTGCATCCTGGCCAAGACTGGTCTGACTCTACTTGGCCACATGGCCCCATGCACTTACATGATCTTCTTTATGAGATTTCACCTTTGTTGCCTTCAGACATGGCTGCAGTCTATATAATCACTGAATCACCATGCTATGAACCTCATGCTGACAGTGCCGGCCAAGGTTCTATCCTCCCTCCTATGGTGGACAGACTACATGAATGCAGGAGAGTTCTCTTTCTTCTCTTATCCCCAGACAAAACTATCATCACTGACACATCCCTGCTAGGCCAGGGAGCCCATATGGATGACCACATGTCCACAGGATATCTCAATAATCCAGGAAGCACATCAATATTCTGGAACTTTGAGCAGTAATGAGGGCACGTGAATTCTTCCTTTCACTCATTCATGCTCATTTCCTGACCATGTCAGACAACACTACCACTGTTTTCTACATCAGCAAACAAGGAGGAGTGAAATCCACCACCACTCTATGTGCGGAAGTGGTCAGTCTCTAGAACTGGTGCATCAGCATTCAGATCACTCTATCCGCAGCCTGTCTTCTGGGGACACAGAATCTACTCACAGACTCACTCAACAGACGCTTTGCAATCAACCACGAGTGGGAAATTCACAATAAAGTGCTACTCAACATCTTTGCACAATGAGGGACCCCAGCCAGAGATCCATTCGCCTCTCAGATAAACAACAAGTGTGCCAGATATTGCTCCAGGGGATCCCTCGGTTACAGGTCCCAGGGCAATGCTCTCCTTCTCTCCTAGTCTGGCCAATTCAACAACTACTCCTTCCCTCCACTATTGCTCCTACCGTGGGTGCCACACAAGATCTGACAAGACAAAGCGACAGTCATTCTGATTGCCCTCTTCTGGAACAGACAATTCTGGTTCCCCAATTTCCTGCACATGTCATCCTGTCCACTGATCACCATCCTGAATTTCCCCAACCTTCTCACCCAGTACAATGGCAGGATCAAGCATCCTGATCCACAACTTCTACACCCCAGAGCATAGTATTTGGATGGGCATCAGCCATAGAACAGGCATGTTCCTTGGCGGTACAAGTCATTCTCTCAAACAGTAGGAAAGATTCTACTATATAATGTTACCGGACTAAGAAGAAATGCTTTTCATCTTGAGCACAACAGAAAGGTGTTATACCAAAAACTGCAAAGATTCCCCTAATCCTGGACTACATTCTATCCTTACAGACATTGGATCTCATCCTCAGCACTTTGCGAGTCTACCTAGTTGTGTTTTTACACACCTGCTAACCACTAGATTTTGGAACGGCCTTCTAAGTGTTGCCAGGAGGGCTTCAGCTTCCTTGACCATGGGATGCTGTTCCAGGAAGAAGGACTGCTAAGCAGAGATGGGGAAGTGGAAGAATATATTTGGATACAGACTGGCTAACCTAGTGAGGAAGGTTTTAAACTAGGTTCAAAGGGGGCAGGTGACCAAAGCCCACAGGTAAGTCAAAAACAAGGAGACCTGGGAGAAGGTTTGGAATTTGGGAGAAGCATGGGCTATTATAGCAGGGATAAATGAGAGACAAGACAGAACTGTGAGGAGGAATCAAATCAGTATCTTAGATGTCTGTATTCTAATGGGGAATAAGCAGGAAGAACTTGAAATGCTAGTAAATAAACACAACTGTGACATAGTTGGCATCACAGAGACTTGGTGGGATAATACATGTGACTGGAATATTGGTACAGAAGGATACAGCTTGCTCAGGAAGGACAGGCAGGGAAAAAAGGAAGGAGGTGTTGCCTTATATATTAAAAATGTATACACTTGGACTGAGGTTGAGATGGAAATAGGAGACAGACTTGTTGAAAGTCTCTGGGTAAGGATAAAAGGGGTAAAAAAACAAGGGTGATGTGATGGTAGGTGTCTACTACAGACCACCAAATCAGGAAGAAGAGATGGATGAGGTTTTTTTAAAACAACTAACAAAATCATCCAAAGCACAGGATTTGATGGTGATGGGGGACTTCAACAACTCAGACATCTGTTGAGGAAATAACAAAGCAGCAGGACACAGATTATCCAACAAGTTTTTGGAATGTATTGGAGACAATTTTTTATTTCAGAAGGTGGAGAAAGCTACTAGAGGGAGGCTGTTCTAGATTTGATTTTGACAAATAGGGAGGAACTGGTTGAGGATTTGAAAGTGGAAGGTAGCTTGATTGAAAGTGATCATGAAATAGTAGAGTTCATGATCCTAAGGAATGGTAGGAGGGAGAACAGCACAATAAAGACAATGGATTTCAAGGAGGCAGATTTTAGCAAACTGAGGGAGTTGGTAGGTAAGATCCCATGGGAAGCAAGTCAAAGGGGAGAAATAATTGAAGACAGTTGGCTGTTTTTCAAAGAGACATTATTAAGGGCACAAGAGCAAACTATCTCACTGCGTAGGAAAGATAGGAAGTATGGCAAGAGACCACACTCGCTTAACCAGGAGATCTTCAATGATCTAAAAATCAAAAAAGAGTCCTACAAAAAGTGGAAACTAGGTCAAATTACAAAGAATGAATATAAACAAGTAACACAAGTGTGTAGGGACAAAATTAGAAAGGCCAAGGCACAAAACGGGATCAGACTAGCAAGAGACATAAAGGGTAGCAAGCAAACATTCACAAATACATTAGAAGCAAGAGGAAGACCAAGGACAGGGTAGACCTATTACTCCATGGGCGGGGGGGATAATAATAGAAAATGTGGGAATGGCAGAGGTGCTTAATGACTTCTTTGTTCTGGTTTTCACCAAGAAGGTTGGTGGTAATTGGACATCTAACACAGTGAATGGCAGTGAAAATGAGGTTGGATCAGAGGCTAAAATAGGAAAAGAACAAGTTAAAAATTACTTTGACAAGTTTGATGTTGTCAAGTCATCAGGGCCTGATGAAATACATCCTAGAATACTCGAGGAGATATCTGAGCCATTAGTGATTATCTTTGAAAAGTCATGGAAGACGGGAGAGATTCCAGAAGACTGGAAAAAGGCAAATATAATGCCACTTTATAAAAAGGAAAATAAGGACAACCCGGGGAATTACAGACCAGTCAGCTTAACTTCTGTACCCGAAAAGATAATGGAGCAAATAATTAAGCAATCAATTTGCAAACATCTAGAAGATAGTAAGATGATAAGTAACAGTCAGCATGGATTTGTCAAGAACAAATCATGTCAAATCAATCTAATAGCTTTCTTTGAGAGGGTAACAAGCCTTGTGGATAGGATGTGTGGAAGTAAAGAAAATGGTAGATGTGGTATATTTTGACTTTAGGAAAGCTTTTGATACTGTCTCACATGCCCTTCTCATTAACAAACTAGGGAAATGCAACCTAGAGGGAGTGAATGCAAAACTGGTTAGTAAACCATTCCCACAGAGTAGTTATCAGTGGTTCTCATTGAGGCTGGAAGGACATAACAAGTGGGGTCCCGGAGGGATCAGTTCTGGGTCCGGTTCTATTCTATATCTTCATCAGTGATTTAGATAATGGTATAGAGTACACTTATAAAGTTTGCGGACGATACCAAGCTGGGAGGGGATGCAAGTGCTTTGGAGGATCGGATTATAATTCAAAATGATCTGGAAAAACTGGAGAAATTGTCTGAAATCAATAGGATGAAATTCAGTAAGGACAAATGCAAAGTATTCCACTTAGGAAGGAACAATCAGGAAGGAACATTGCACACATACACAATGGGAAATGACTGCCTAGGAAGAAGTACTGCAAAAAGGGATCAGGGGGTCATAGCGGATCACAAGCTAAATTTGAGTCAACAGTGTAACACTGTTGCGAAGTATCAGAGGGGTAGCCGTGTTAGTCTGGATCTGTAAAAGCAGCAAAGAATCCTGTGGCACCTTATAGACTAACAGACGTTTTGGAGCATGAGCTTTCGTGGGTGAATACCACTTCGTCGGATGCAAAAAAAGCAAACATCATTGGGGGATGTATTAGCAAGAGCATTGTAAGCAAGACACGAGAAGTAATTCTGCCACTCGACTCTGCGCTGATTATGCCTCAGCTGGAGTATTGTGTCCAATTCTGGGCACCACATTTCAGGAAAGATGTGGACAAATTGGAGAAAGTCCAGAGAAGAGCAACAAAAATGATTAGAAGTGTAGAAAACATGACCTATGAGGGAAAATTGAAAAAATTGGGTATGTTTAGTCTGGAAAAGAGAAGACTGAAAGGGGACATAACAGTTTTCAAGTACATAAAAGGTTGTTACAAGAAGGAGGAAGAAAAATTGTTCTTCTTAACCTCTGAGGACAGGACAAGAAGCAATGGGCTTAAATTGCAGCAAGGGCAGTTTAGGTTGGACATTAGGAAAAACTTCCTAACTGTCAGAGTGGTTAAGCACTGGAATAAATTGCCTAGGGAGGTTGTGGAATCTCTGTCATGGGAGATTTTCAGAGCAGATTAGACAAACACTTGTCAGGGATCATCTAAATAATATTTAACCCTGCCATAAGTGCAGGGGACTGGACTAGATGTCCTCCTGAGGTGCCTTCCAGTCCTACGATTCTATGGTTCTATGATTCTAAGAACTGTCCCACCTCTCCAAACGATCACACTTCAATGGGGCCTGAATGTAATGCTATCAGTATTAACACACACACACCCTTTGGACCACTGGCATTTTGCTCCATGTCCCTCCTCTCCATGAAAGTTGCCTTCCTTGTTGCTATCACTTTAGTGAGAAGAGTCGGTGAACTCGGAGCTATGATGGTGGATCCACAATTCACCATATTCCACAAGAATAAAGTCTCCATACATCTACATCGAAAATTTTTACCAAAGTTGGTCTCCCAGTTTCATAGTAACCAATCCATTCACTTATCCGTTTTCTTTCCAAAACCATGTGTCTGCAGAAGAACATAGACTCCATTCCCTCAACGTCCAAAGAGCTTTGGCCTTTTACTTACAAAGAACAAAAATAATCAGGAAGTCCCCTATTGTGGTGGCAGAGAGAATCAGAGGACAGACCATTTCCACCCAGAGACTCTCTGAATAGATTTCCAGTTGTATTAAACTCTGCTACCAGATGTTGAATCTGCTTCCCCCCACAGGGGTACAGGCTCACTCCACTAGAGCTCATGCAACAACCACAGCATCCCTTCAGGAAGTGCCTCTCATAGACAGATGTAGAGCAACCACATGAACTTCTGTTCACAAGTTCACAACACACTACCCCTTAGTGCCAGACTTGGCGGTGGGTGACTCCTCTGGCACAGCAGTTTGACGTTGACCCTGCCGTCCTCATCTTCCTCCAGCATAGGGCCTGCTTGTCAGTCACCCACAGGAATATGATAGGGACCACCACTCGAAGAAGACGAGGAGGTTACTTACCTGTAACTGGAGGCTTTTTGAGATGTGTGGTCCCTGTCTGTATTCCACTTCCCACCCTCTTTCCCCTCTGCTCTGGATCTGTCAGAATCACAGTGAACAAGGAATTGGAGCTGTGGTCGGACTGCCCTGCCCTTTATTGTCTTGGACAGGAGCATGAGGCAAGTCAGGGCCCATGCGCAGACCAACAGACACTACTTTCAAATTTTCCAACTATGGGCATGTGGTGTGCATCCCACAGTGGAATACAGCTAGGGAACATACATCTCAAAGAACCTCCAGTTACAGATAAGTAACTTCCTTTTCAGTACCAGGAAAACTGATTGAAACGCTAGTAAAGAACAGAATTATCATAAATACTGATGAACACAATTTATTGGGGAAGAGTCAACACAGCTTTTTGTAAAGGGAAATCATGTTTCACTAATCTATTAGAATTATTTTAGAGTGTCAAGAAACATGTGGATAAAGGTGATCCAGTCAATATAGTGTACTTGGCCTTTGCTAAGGTCCCATACCAGTGAACAGTAATGGAATGAGAGGGAACGTTCTCTCCTGGATCTGTAACTGGTTAAAAGACAGGAAACAAATGGTAGGAATAAATGGTCAGTTTTCACAATGGAGAAGGATAAACAGTGGGGTCCCTCAAAAACCTGTACTGGGAGCTTTGCTGCTCAACATATTTATATATGATCTGGAAAAGTGGGTAAATAGCGAGGTGGCAAAATTTGCAGACAGTACAAAAAAAGACGGTTACTCACCTTTGTAACTGTTGTTCTTCGAGATGTGTTGCTCATATCCATTCCAGTGAGGTGTGTGCGCCACGCGTGCACATTCGTCGGAAAACTTTTACCCTAGCAACTCAGTGGGCCGGCAGGTCGCCCCCTAGAGTGGCGCCATCATGGTGCTCGATATATACCCCTGCCGGCCCACCCGCTCCTCAGTTCCTTCTTGCCGGCTACTCCGACAGTGGGGAAGGAGGGCGGGTGTGGAATGGATATGAGCAACACATCTCGAAGAACAACAGTTACAAAGGTGAGTAACCGTCTTTTCTTCTTCGAGTGATTGCTCATATCCATTCCAGTTAGGTGAATCCCAAGCCTTACGTAGGCGGTGGGGTCGGAGTGAAATGTGGCAGAATGAAAACTGCTGAGCCAGAGGCTACAGCATCTCTTGACTGTTGAACCAGGGCATACTGCGAAGCAAAGGTATGGACCAAGGACCAATGGAGCTGCGCGACAGATCTCGTGGGTAGGAACACGAGCCAGCAAGGCGGCAGATAAAGCCTGAGCCCTGGTAGAATGCACGGTGATGTGGCTTGGGGAAATATGAGCCAAATCATAACAAGTGCGGATGTACGCCATCACCCAAGATGAGATCCTCTGAGAGGAAAACAAGCAAGCCCTCCCTTTGGTCTGCTACCGTGACAGAGCTGGGGTACCTTACGAAATGGTTCTGTCAGCGCAATATAAATAC
Organism: Gopherus flavomarginatus; assembly: GCF_025201925.1. Taxonomy (NCBI): domain Eukaryota; kingdom Metazoa; phylum Chordata; order Testudines; family Testudinidae; genus Gopherus; species Gopherus flavomarginatus. The sequence goes on along the minus strand of NC_066640.1, from coordinate 981,147 downwards.
GAGCACTCCACAGATGTCCAGGGAGTGCAATGGTTGCGCCCATTGCGTTGAGCTGAGGGTAACATGAAAGGCCGAAACCAGCTTAGGGAGGAAAGCCGGGTGCGGTCATAACTGCACCTTGTCTTTGTGAAACCTAGTGTACGGCGGAACCACCGTAAGAGGTCTGAGCTCGGAGACCCGTCTGGCCGATGTAACAGCTACGAGGAAAGTTGTCGTCCAAGACAGGTATAGCAGAGGGCCGGTCGCGAACGGCTCGAATGGGGGAGACATAAGTCTAGTTAAAACTAGGTTGAGGTCCCAGGTTGGGGCTGGGCGGCGCACCCGAGGGTGCAAGCGCTCCAAGCCCTTGAGGGACCTCGAACCCATAGAGTGTGAGAACACGGAACGTCCACCTTAGCCTGGCTGGAAGGTAGAGATGGCTGCCGAGTGTACCCTCAGCGATGATACCGCCAGGTCCTGCCGCTGAAGGCCAGAGGCAGGCCAAATAGAGGGGATCGAGACCTCAGTAGGAGCAAGATCGAGCATATTGCAGCTGTAGAAGAAACGCTTCCACTCGGCCCGGTACGTTGACCAAGTGGAAGGCTTCCTGTCACCCCGGCTCAGTTACGCAGCGGCCACACCGTGAGGCGAAGAGGCTGCAGGTCCGGGTGACGAAGCTTGTCGTTGCCCTGAGTGAGGAGGTCTGGGTGGGGTGGCAGGGTAATTGGGTTGGTTATTGACAGGCCGAGCAACGTGGTACATCAGTGCTGCCTGGACCACTCTGGAGTGATCATGATGATGCGCGCTCTGCCCCTGCGGAGTTTGAGCAGGACCTAATGAACCAGTGGGAACAGTGGGAAGGCATAAAGGAGTTGGCCTTTCCACGGATTCAGGAATGCGTCCAAGACCGATCCCGAGGAGAGACCTTGGAAGGAGCAGAACATCTGGCATTTTCTGCTCTCGCGGTGAGCAAACAGGTCTATGTGAGGAAACATCTCCACTTCTGGAAAGCAGAACACCTCACATGGGGCAGAGTGATCACTCATAAGACAGGAAAGACCTGCTGAGTCAAAGCGCCAAGACGTTCCGAACGCCTGGGAGAGAGGACGTCACCAGCTCCATCGAGTGGGCCATGCAAAAGTCCCGGAAATGGATGGCCTCCTGACAAAAGGGGGGAGGACCATGTCCCTCCCTGGTTATTTATGAAGCACATGGCCGTTGTGTTGGCTGTAAACACCGAGATACCACGGCCTCGCAGCTGCCGCTGAAACCCCTGGCACGCCAGGCGGACTACTCTCATTTTTGGGGCATTGATGTGGAATGCCAGCTCCCGAGAAGACCAAAGGCCTTAAGCTCGGAGGTGACCATGAGCACTCGAGCAGAGAGATGACGCGTCCGTCGTCAGGGGCAGTGAGGGCTGGGGCGGATGGAACCGCATCCCTGCCCACACCAGGGAGGGAGTTAGCCACCACTCTAGGGAGCCTAAGGTGCTCGAGGGAACGGTGACTACCATGACCATTGGCTCCCTGTCCGGGTGGTACGCCGAGGTGAGCCGGACTTGGAGAGGACGGAGGCGGAGCTTGGCGTGTTTGGTTACAAACTTGCAGGCAGCCATGGACCCAGGAGACTGAGACAAGTATGAGCCGAGGTCGTTGGGAAAGCCTGCAGACCTCGGATGATTGTTGCCATCGCCTAAAACCGCAGTTGTGATAAGCAGGCTCCGGCTAGGTAGGAGACCAGGATAGCCCCGAGGAAGTCCAACCTCTGCGTGGGAACCAGAGTGGATTGCTCTATAGTAATCATCAGGCCTAGACCTGTGAATAAGACCGTGATGATGCCCACGTGTTGAGTGGTTTGTGTCTCGGAGTCTCCTCGGTTAAGCAAATCATCCAGATACGGAAAAACGCATATCCGACATCAGCGAAGGTAGGCGGCGACTATGGCCGTAAGCCAGAAGTACTGACGGTTGGCTAGAAAGCGGAGGTATCTCCTGTGCGGAGGGAAGATGGCGTTGCGAAAGTACGCGTCCTTCATATCAAGGGCAGCATAGTAGCCCCCAGGAGGCAAGGATGGAATAATGGTTCCCAGGGATACCATGCGGAACTTCAACCTTATCCTAAACTGATTGAGTCTGTGCAGGACTAGGAAGGTCTGAGACCTCCGTTCGAGTGGGGGACTAGGGCATAACGGGAGTAAACCCCCTTGCCCCTTTCGTCAGTTGGCGTCTGCACCTCTTGTACGAGGAATTGCTCGTGAGAGGGGTCCCTGAAGGGGGACAGGGCTGGAACAAATTAGAGGTGGTACCTATGCTCCACCGTGCGCAGGACCCAGCGATCTGAAATTAACTGGGGCCACGCCAGGAGAAAGCGGGATTGGGATCCCGGCCTGTGACTGGTACACCGCCCTCAGGCGCACCTTGGAAGGTTCGTCTTTGGTCCCAGTGGTAATTGCGAGGGACCTTGACCTTGGCTCTTTAGGGGTCCTGACGTTCGTCTGCGACCACCTTGGCCTCGCCGTTTGCCAAAGTCCTGTCTTTGGCTAGGCACAGAGTATGGCGGCTGGGGACAGAAAGGCCTGCATTTGGTCGCTGGCATATGCATGCTGAGAGAGCGCATTAGGGCCCTATTGTCCATAGGCTTCGCAGCCTGGGGCTGTCTTTGCCGCGAAGAGGCCTTTACCAACAAAGGGTAAATCCTGAATGGCATACTGCAGCTCCGGCCGGAGATTTGAAACCTGAAGCCATGAGATGCACCTCATGGCAACACCAAAGGCCAGAGTCCTGGCTGCTGAGTCTGCTGCATCCAACGAGGCCTAGAGGGACGCTCTGGGTACCTTTTTCCCCCGTCCTCCAAGACGGCAGCGAACTCTTGGCGGGAGTTTTGAGGGAGAAACTCCATAACTAAACTACCTTCACCCAGGTGCTATAATTATAGCAGCCAAGCAAGGCTTGTTGCTTTGCTACCCAGAGCTGCAGGGCCTCTGCAGAGTACACCTGGCGGCCCAGCAGGTTCATTCGCCAAGCCTCCTTCGGTTTCGGGGCTGGCGCCTGCTGGCCATGTCAATACCTCTCCTTAACAGACTGAGAGTACAAGTGAGCAGAGAGGAGAGCGGACAGACGAGTAGTCGTACCCTTAGAGGGCCCCATACCTGGTCCTCTACCTCTGGGACCTCCTCCACCTCAGGTTGACCTTGCCCAACTCAGCACCGGGGACTGGCACCGGGAGGCGTACCGGTACCTGGAACGAGATCCAGACCTGCAACCAGAATGGTGCCAGGAGGTCGACCGAGATCTCGAGGCTCGGGGAGAGGCTACAGGAGTCAAGGTACCTGTCGCGGTGCCGGGAGTCGGAACGGTGCCGATAGCGGGTCGGCGAATGGGATACCGACCGGTGCGGCGAGTGCGACCAGTACCGATGAGGAAAACGGCACCGGGATTGCAAGTGGCGTCGGGTGTGCCGACGGGACCTGGAGTGTCTGCGGGACCGTGATCATGAACGGTGCCGCTCTGCTGTGCTGACAGAGGACGGTCATATGAAAAGACTGTATTACCCGCACCGGCGGTGCCGGGGTCAGACAGCATCGACTCTGTCATGGCAATGAGATCCCTCGCCGTTGGTAATGTCTCCGGCGTGGAGGGAACAGCAGGCTCAACCACAGTGCATACGGGGGAGCTGTCAGGCACCGGATTCGACGGCCCTCGTGGGACCGGGATCGACGGTACCGAGGTCGTCAGAGCTTCAGTAGGTGTCGGTGCCGGGCAATCCGACTTAGATGAGCTCCCTGGCTGCAGTGCCATCGGTACGGAAGCAGCAGGAGCAATAAGCTCAACCACGGCGCGTGCCGGGGAGCCGACAGGCACCGGATTCGACGGCCCTTGTGGGACTGGAATCGATGGTGCCGACGTTGTCGGTGCCTCAGAGGTGTCGGTGCCGGGCGATCCGACTTAGACGAGCTCTCTGGCTGCGGTGCAGTTGGCACGGAAGCAGCAGGAGCAGTAAGCTCAACCACGGCGCGTGCCGGGGAGCCATCAGGCACCGGATTCGACGGCCCTTGTGGGACTGGAATCGACAGTGCCGATGTCGTCGGTGCCTCAGCAGGTATCGGTGCCGGGCGATCTGACTTAGACGAGCTCTCTGGCTGCGGTGCAGTTGGCACGGAAGCAGCAGGAGCAGTAAGCTCAACCATGGTGTGCGCCGGGGAGCCGTCAGGCACCGGATTCTACGGCCCTTGTGGGACCGGGATCGATGGTGCCGACGTCGTCGGTGCCTCAGCAGGTGTCGGTGCCAGGCGATCCGACTTAGACGAGCTCTCTGGCTGCGGTGCAGTTGGCACAGAAGCAGCGGGAGCAGTAAGCTCTACCACGGCGCGTGCTGGGGAGGTGTCAGGCACTGGATTCAATGGCCCTGGGGGACTGGAATCGACGGTGCCGATGTCATCGGTGCCTCTGCAGGTGTCAGTGCCGGGCAATCCGACTCAGACGAGCTCTCTGGCTGCGATGCAGGTGACACGGAAGCAGCAGGAGCAGGGGGCTCAACCACGGCACGTGCCGGGGAGCCGTCCGGCACCATCAGGAATCGTAGGCTTTCTCGACCTCGCAGGAAGGGAGTGGTGCCGAGTCGACTTCGGTGCCGGCGACGGCCGGTGCCGAAAGGCCTTGGCGGTACCGGCGGGGTCCGGTGCCGAGGAGGCGCTTCTGCCAGCCGCTTGATCATCGCTCGGCGCCAAAGGTGGAGGGGTAAGTGAAGGTCCCGCTCCTTTTTGTTCTCGGCTTAAAAGCCTTGCAAATGGGGCACTTAGCTGTCAAGTGTGATTCCCTGAGGCACTTCAAACAGGAGTCGTGTGGCTCTTCGGCATCGGCTTCTGGCAGACCGAGCCCATTTTAAAACCCAGTGAGCCGTGCATGGGCTCCGGTGCTGGGTTCATGGAAGGGGCTACTTCCTGAACCCCGCTAACTATTACTAAACTAACTATGTTAGCAAAGAAAAAACGTATAACTATACAAATATATATAAAAAAGGATTATAACTGCATAACTATATACGAGAACTACGAGTAGCTAGGGAAGTGGAGGTCAGCTAAGCCGCGCTCCACTGTTCCAACGACCGACACGGGCGGTAAGAAGGAACTGAGGAGCGGGTGGGCCGGCAGGGGTATATATCGAGCACCATGACGGCGCCACTCTAGGGGGCGACCTGCCGGCCCACTGAGTTGCTAAGGTAAAAGTTTTCCGACGAATGTGCACGCGCGGCACACACACCTAACTGGAATGGATATGAGCAATCACTCGAAGAAGAATTACTCAAGATAGTTAAGCCCAAAGCTGACTGCAAAGAGTTACGAAGGGATCTCAGTAAACCAGGTGGCTGGATGACAAAATGATAAATGAAATGCAGTGTTATAAATACAAAGTAAGGCACATTGGAAAATATAATCCCAGCTATACATACAAAATGATTGAGTCTAAATTAGCTGCTACCACTGTAATAAGAGCTCTTAGAATCACTGGGGATAGTTCTCTGAAAACATCCATTCAATGTGCTGCAGCAGGCAAAAAAGTGAACAAGGTGAGGGAACATTAGGAAAGGGATAGATGATAAAACAGAAAATATCCTATTGCCACTGTATAAATCCATGGTAAACCCACACCTTGAACACTGCGTGCATATCTGATTGCCCCATCTCAAAAAGAGTATATTAGAATTGGGAGATGTGCAACAAAAATGATCAGAGGGATGGAACAGCTTCCATGTGAGCAGAGATTAGAAAGACTGGGATTGTTCAGCTTGGAAAAGAGATGACCAGGGATGGGGGGAATATGATAGAGGTCTATAAAGTGACTAAGGCAGTGTTATATACCCCTTCACATAACACAAAAAACAGGGATCATCCAATGAAATTAATAGGCAGCAGTTTAAAACAAACAAAAGACAGCACTTTGTCCCACAATGCATGGTAAACTTGTGGAACTCATTTCCACGGGAGGTTGTGAAGGCCAAAACTATAACTGGCTTAATAGATAAATTCACAGGGATAGGTATATCAGTGGCTATTAACAAAGATGGTCAAGGACACATCCCCATGAGCTGAGTGTCCCTAAACCTCCAACTGCTAGAAGCTTGGACTGGGCAGCAGAGGATGGATCACTTGCTAATTGCCCTGTTCTGCTCATTCCCTCCCCCTGAACTATCTGGTACTGGCCACTATTGGAAGACAGGCTACTGGGCTCCATTGGTCTGACCCGGTATGACTGTTCTTGTAAACTCACAGGCAATGGAGTTGAAACTTAGTCCAGGTTTTTCCTTGCCATGGCACCTTGGGCTAGGCTCATATGCCAGCTGGTCACTGAGGGCTATTCAAGCTTTGTTGGTTGGTTTTTAGTGGATGCAGATCATGTGATATGATTCCATTCCCTAACTGGATGACCATAAGGAACACTGGTTCCTGGTGAGGAAACTGTTCACGAACCATACATCCCACTGCATGGATCCTTGCCCGTTCCTACTAGGGTTGCCAACTTTATAACGCCTGACAACCAGAATCCCCTGCCCCACTGCTTCCCTCAAGGCTCCACCCCTGCTCTGCCTCTTCGCCTGAGGCCTCGCTTCCTGTTCGCTTCGCTCCCCTCTCCGCGTCACTTGCTGCTGTCCCCACACCCAGTTCCTTGTAGCTGAATCCTCTCCACCTCCCTCTCCCACCCCCTCAGCTGGACTCCCTCTGTTCCGGAGCTGCAGCCTGATGTGGAGCCTGCCTGCCCATGAGATGCAGGTAGAAGGCGGCCCCAGCTGAGCAGGGTCTGGCTGGGGTTGATGACCTGACACCTCCCCCAGTCCATGCCTGTGGTAACCGAACTTTTGGTGTCCAGTCAGTACATCTGATTGGACACTGCCAAGTCCCCTTTTCGACTGGGCTTTTCAGTCTAAACCAGGCACCTGGCAACCCATCCCTGCTGCGTGGGTCCTCATCCATTCTCATTCTGTGGGTGTTTGTATGTCTCTACTATGTGGGTCCTCACCAGTCCCGTGGCCTCCTCGATCTACTCCAAGAGTACCATATATACTCATTCATAAACCACATTTTTTTAGTAAAAAAGGGAAGCACCAGAGAAGGAGGACGGCTTATGAATGGGTATAGAGAGGGAGAGGTGGGACCCAGCCCCTCCCCCCAACAGAGGGAGCAGGGAGAGGCAGCACAGCCAGCAGAATCAGAGGCGGGGCCAGAGTCTTTCCACTTCTGGCCATGCTGCTCTTCCCCGAGACTCCGAAGAGCTGCAGCTTCGGGGCTGGCAGGCTTGGCCCTGCCCCCAAGAGCAGGCTGAGGCCACGCAACCCGGGCACAGGAACACATGCAGCCGTGCCACATGACTCAGCCCGCTGGAACATGCTGCAGCTGTGCCATCCGGTCGGGCCCGCCGGAGCAGCTCCAGCCAGGTCAGAGACATCCTCCCCTGGCCCTCCCCAGATAAAGTGGGCAGGGATGGGATGGGTCCTGGGCTAGGGGTGGGATCATGTGCGGGGGGGTCACAGGGTTTACTGCACTGACTCCCAGCTTCTACCTCCCCCTCCAAAAAAAAAAATGTCCCACCAGTTGCTGGCTCAGCCTGTCAGGGTTAGCAGCTGGTGCCCTGGGATGCTTGGTTTACCTCCATGCCTGCGGATGCTCAAGGTAAACAAACCATCTTGGCCCACCAGCAGCTTATCCTGATGGCCAGGATCCGAAGTTTGCTGACCCCTGAATTATAGGATCGGCTTATGAACGGGTTATAAAAATTTTCCATTTTTACTTATCCATCTTGCGGGGGAGGACGAGGGGGGAAGGTGGCTTATAAATGAACCGGCTTATGATTGAGTATATACAGCAGTAATTTAAAATATGCTCCTATGGCCTCGCTCGCCAGAGGATTCAGCGGGCGGGGCCATGGTGTATGCTTTGCTGAAATGAATCCATCCCCTTCCCCAGTGAAGGCTGCTGGGGGCAGGTTTGCAGCGCCCACCTGCCTCTGTCTGCACCCATGGCTGGCGTGAGGGAGTTTGCAGAGCTCACACAAAGTCTCTTCTGCCTTTCAGACTGTGGGAGCCGCCCCACCATGCAGACAGCCCACAGAATCGTGGGCGGCACCGAGGCCTCCAGAGGGGAGTTCCCGTGGCAAGTCAGCCTGAGGGAGAACAACGAACACTTCTGTGGCGCAACTATCCTCACTGAGAAGTGGCTGGTGTCTGCAGCTCACTGCTTCAATGAGTACGACCCTGGCCATGGCACCTTCCCTGACCCCCTGCCGTCCCATGGGCAGAGCCGAGATCAGGGAAGGGAACAGATTGAGAAGCCATCTAGCCCAGTGCGTTTCAATCTGTTTACCATCGTGGGTCACATACGCGGCTCGCTATGTGTCATGGGGGCTGCATCCACACACACACACACTATATATATATACTCTACCTGTATGGCCCTGAGGATGGCTCATAGGATTAGGCCGCAAGCAGCCCGTGGGTTCAGAAGCACTGCGCTAGCCCCACATTCAGCCTCTTGCCACATCTCAGCTGGGCTTCTGCTTCCTGCTGTACTGGCTAGGCAGGGCCGGAGTGCCTATTGGCACAGTAGGCATGTGCCTGTGGGTGCCAGTGTTCTAGGGGCACCTTACCACGCTGAAACTGTGTGCAAGGTGCAGGGCAGCTGTAGTCAGGAGGGTGCTGAGATGCTGAGCCTAGGGGTCCATAAGGTGTAAATCCAGCCCTGGGCACCTCCAGTCTGAGCCCATGTAGCCTGGCACAGCAGCACCATGGAGACAGGCTGTGCCATGAGGGCAGGGCACTGGGACATGGAGGGGCATTTGGCTGTGGCTCAGGTCAAGGCCCAGCAGCCTCTGCTAGTGCCATGCCTCACTTTTGACACACACAGCAGCTGTGCAGGGGCAGCCTGGAAAGGATCACACGTCTGTGCATTTCAGGTTTCAGGACCCAGCGGTCTGGGCCGCCTACATGGGAACCATCTCCCTCAGCGGCTCAGACAGCAGCACCGTGAAAGCCGGCGTGGACCGCATCATCCAACACCCCTCCTACAACACCGACACCGCAGACTTTGATGTGGCTGTGCTGGAGCTCGACAGCCCTGTGCCCTTTAACAAGTATATCCAGCCTGCATGCTTGCCAGGCCCTGGGCACCGCTTCCCAGCCGGCAGGAAGTGCCTCATCTCTGGCTGGGGCTATCTCAAGGAAGACTTCTGTAAGCCTTGGGGTGGGGCACCCAAGAACAGCAGGGAAGAGGAGAGGGTGGGGACTCCTGAGAAGGGCCAGAGGTGGGGGGACCCAAGAAAAGCCAGGGGGCCCACCCTGAGCAGGGCCATGGGTGGGGGGGGAAGGGGGCACACCCCAAGAAGGGCTGTGGGGAAATCTTGAGGAGTGAGGAGGGAGGAGGAGGTACACCCTGTGAAGGGCCAGGGGAGAGGGTGCACATGGGGTGCCAACTTTCTAATTGCACTAAATGGAACACCCTTTCCCTGCCCCTTCTCTGAGGCCCTGCTCTTGCTCTCTCCATCCCACGTCCCTCCATCGCTCACTCTCCCCCACCCTCACTCACTTTTAGCAGACTCGGGCAGAGGGTTGGAGGGGTGGGGGTGGGCTCTAGGGGAGGCCAGGGATGAGGGGTTTGGAGTGAAGGAGGTGGCTCCGGGCTGGGACAGGGGGTTCAGATGTGGGAGGGTGAGGGCTCCGGCTGTGGGCTCTGGGGTGGGGCCAGAGATGAGGGGTTGGGGTTCCAGGAGGGGGCTCAGGCCTGGGGCAGGAAGTTGGGGTGTTGGGGAGGTGCGAGCTCTGGGAGGGAGTTTGAGTGTGGGAGGGGACTCTGGGCTGGGGTAGGGGGTTGGGGTGTGGGAGGGGATTCTTGGCAGCTGTGTGGAGCTGGGACAGGCAGCCATGGGGTTGTGGTGTTTGGCCGCTATGCTGGCAGCTCCCAATCCAGTCGCTTGGTGTGCGGCTGATTCTGCAGGGAGGAGGGGCCCGTAGGCTCAGGGATCTTGGCAGATCGAGTTTATTGCCTTGTCTCTTCCCACGAGTGGTGAAACCAGAGACCTTGCAGAAGGCGACAGTGGAGCTACTGGACCAGGCCCTGTGCACTAGCCTGTACAGCCACACCCTCACCGACAGGATGATGTGCGCTGGCTACCTGGAGGGGAAAATCGACTCCTGTCAGGTGAGGAGGGGCCTCTCTCAGCACCGGGCAGTGGTGTTGTGGGCATCCACTCCCAGGGCAGCAGCTCGTTCCCTTCCAGTCACACACTCAGCCCCTGCAAGCGGCCCATTACAGACCCCTGCCCAGCTAAAGGCACTGACACTTGTTACACTAGCCAGCTGCATCTGTCCACCCCGAGGGGGTGAACTCTGAGCAGCCACCGCCTTTGCAAGGGCTGGATGAACACACAGGCAAACTAGGCATGTGCCTAGAGTCTACATTCCTGGGCGAAGCCTCAAAAGGTTGCAGTGCCACTAAAAGCAGCCAGACCGGGTCAGACCAAAGGTCCATCCAGCCCAGTATCCTGTCTGCTGACAGTGGCCAATGCCAGATGCCCCAGAGGCATGGCTGGTGCAACCACTAGGCGGACTAGGTGGCCGCCCAGGGCGCCAAGTGGTTGGAGGTGCCAAAAAGCAGTGCCCCCCCAATTTTTTTTAAACAGCGGAGCACAAGGCTGATTCTGCTCCCTGCCTCCAGGCTCCAGAGGGGCCACCCGTGGCATGGCCAGTCCCTCTCTCTGGGAGAGCAGCCGGCAGCGGAGCAGGGAAGGGGAGAGTAAAGCGCTAGCAGCTGCACCTTCTTCCCCGCTCCGGGGGCCGAGCCGGGCTCTCAGCAGCGGCGGCGGCAGCGAGCACAGGGGGGCTGGCTGCCTGTGCCGCCGTTGAGAGTCCCAGGGATGGCGGGGAGCCCAGCTTGGCCCGCGGTGCAGGGAAGAAGGTGCAGCTGTGCTCTGCTCTTCGGGTGGAGAAGCTGGGTATACCTAGCCTCAGAAAAGGCTCTGTGACTGATTTTTGCTACATGTCCTTGAGCAAATCAGCTAATGTCTCTGTGCCTGTTTCCCCTGCGTTAAACTGGAATCTTGGTACTAAGCTGCCTTGCTGCAGGAGGGTTAATTCATTCCTGTTAGTGAATGGTTCAAAGGCCTTTGGATGGAAGCCCGTATATCAGGGCAAGGAGCTACTAACTGCAAAGACTCAACCTGGGAAAGTCCTGCCAATTCTAAATGTCTATGCTTGTGAAACACGTTTGCTGCCAAGATGGTGCAAATCAAACCAAAGCCACTCTTCGGGGGCTTTTGCTCTGCCTCTCCTGGAAGTGCTGCTGGCATCGGGGCGCTGCTAGGATGCCTACAAAGAAGTAGCCTGAATGCTCCTTGATCACAGCTAGGACCACAGGCACAAGGGAAATAACATCATGTGCCACATGGAGGCAAAGAGAGAAAACCAGCCAGGAAATTTACAGATTGTAACAAAAAAAACCCCCAAAACATGAGAAGGTCAAGTTCAGGATCCTGACAAAAGGAAGGAAGGAGAGTAGCAAAATATGGACGCTGGACTTCAGAAACGCAGACTTTGACTCCCTCAGGGACCTCATGGGCAAGATCCCCTGGGAGGCTAATATGAGGGAGCAAGGAGTCCAGAAGAGCTGACTTATTTTAAAGAGGGGGCAGGAACAAACCATCCCGAAGTGCAGAAAGAATAACAAATATGGCAGGCGACCAGCTTGGCTTAAAGCTGAAATCTTCGGTGAGTTTAAACTCAAAAAAGAAGCTTACAAGAAGTGGAAACGTGGACAGATGACTGGGGAGGAGTATAAAAATATTGCTAGAGCATGCAGGAGTGTAATCAGGAAGGCCATGGCACAACTGGAGTTGCAGCTAGCAAAGGAGGTAAAGGGTAACAAGAAAGGTTTCTACGGGTATGTTAGCAACAAGAAGGTGGTCAGGGAAAGGGTGGGACCCTTACTGAATGGCAGAGGCAACCTAGTGACAGATGATGTGGAAAAAGCTGAAGTACTCAATGCCTTTTTTGCCTCAGTCTTCACAGACCAGGTCAGCTCCCAGACTGCTGCACTGGGAAACACAGTATGGGGAGGAGGTGAGCAGCCCTCAGTGGTGAAAGAAGAGGTTGAGGACGATTTAGAAAACATGGACGTGCACAAGTCCATGGGTCCAGATCTAATGCATCCCAGGGTGCTGCGGGAGTTGGCTGATGTGATTGCAGAGCCATTGGCCACTATCTTTGAAAATTCGTGGCGATTGGGAGCTCCCATATTTTAAAAAGGGAAGAAAGAGAACCCAGGGAACTACAGACTCACTTCAGTCTCTTGCAAAATCATGGAGCAGGTCCTCAAGGAATCCATTCTGAAGCATTTGGAGGAGAGGAAGGTGATTAGGAACAGTCAACATGGATTCAACAAGGGCAAGTCATGCCTGATCAGTCTAATTGCTTTCTATGAGGAGATATCTGGCTCTGTGGATATGGGGAAAGCAGTGGATGTTATATATCTTGACTTTAGCAAAGCTTTTGAGATGGTCTCCCACAGTATTTTTGCCAACGAGTTAAAAAACTATGGATTGGATGAATGTACTATAAAGTGGATAGAAAGCTGGCTAGATCATTGGGCTCAACAGGTAGTGATCAACGGGTCGATGTCTAGTTGGCAGCTGGTATCAAGCGGAGTGCCCCATGGTCGGTCCTGGGGCCGGTTTTGTTCAACATATTCATTAATGATCTGGATGATGGGATTAATTGCACCCTCAGCAAGTTCGCAGATGACACTAAGCTGTGGGGAGAGGTAGATACACTGGAGGGTAGGGATAGGGTCCAGAGTGACCTAGACAAATTGGAGGATTGGGCCAAAACAAATCTGATGAGGTTCAACAAGTCCTTCACTTAGGAAGGAAGAATCCCATGTGCCACTACAGGCTGGGAACCAACCGGCTAAGCAGCAGATCTGCAGAAAAGGACCTGGGGGTTACAGTGGATGAGAAGCTGGATATGAGTCAACAGTGTGCCCTTGTTGCCAAGAAGGCCAACAGCATATTGGGCTGTATTAGTAGGAGCACTGTCAGCAGATCGAGGAAAGTGATTATTCCCCTCTATTCGGCACTGGTGAGGCCACACCTGGAGTATTGTGTCCAGTTTTGGTTCCCCAACTACAGAAGAGATGTGGAGAAATTGGAGAGAGTCCAGTGGAGAGCAATGAAAATAATTATGGGGCTGGGGCACATGAGTTATGAGGAGAGGCTGAGGGAACTATTGATTTAGTTGGGGATTGGTTTTGCTTTGAGCAGGGGGTTGGACTAAATGATCTCCTGAGGTCCCTTCCAACCCTGATATTCTATGAATTATATATTAATCTTATTTAGTCTGCAGAAGAGTGAGGGGGAATTTGATAGCAGCCTTCAACTACCCAAAGAGGATGGAGCTTGCCTGTTCTCAGTGTGGTAGATGACAGAACGAGGAGCAATGGTCTCAAGTTGCAGTGCTGGAGATCTAGGTTGGATTTTAGGAAAAACTATTTCACTAGGAGGGTGGTGAAGCACTGGAATGGGTTACCTAGGGAGGTGGTGGAATCTCCATTCTTTGAGGTTTTTAAGGCCTGGCTTGACAAGGCCTTGACTGGGATGATTTAGTTGGTGTTGGTCCTGCTCTGAGCAGGGGACTGGACTAGATGACCTTCTGAGATCTCTTCCAACCCTAATCTTATATGATTCTATGAAAACATGAAAATCCATTAAGGGAAAATGCCCTTTAATTCTGCAGCAAACCCCTCAGCCTGGGCACGGCAAACTGCCTAGCCCACTCCTGCAACCTGGCCCGCCCACAGTCACAGTCCACCCACAAGCCCACAGCCAGCCTTGCCCTCCTTGGAGCAGCCTAGAGGAAGATAGATCTTTGCAGCACTGGCTAACTTTGAGACGCTCTCAGATACCATGGGGATGGATGCAGTGTCAGAGCCTAAATGGGCTGCAAAAGGCTTGAGGTTGGAAAGTAATCTTTGTTACGTTGTAGCTTGACTGCTCCAGATGCATCTGCCCAGCAATGACACAGTAGGGCCAAAGATCAAATCTGAAACCTTAGGGCAAACTGATGAAACATCGTCTCTTTCCCTTTAGCACGTGGCGAACAGGAAAGCCTCAGACATGTGCTCTGTATACAGCCCAGATGAGTAACAGCCAGTAGCCCAGGAGGAGCACTGGGCCCAGTGAGGAAAATGAAGGTTGACCTAAGACTTGATGGTCAGTCTCATTAATAAGGAGACTATTAGGAGCTGGAAGCTATTGACCTAGGTCACTGGAAAGATGATTTCCCCCTTGATGTGCAGCAAGGGCTCAGATTTAAGGCTGGCCACTTGAGAGGCCACTCCACAGCTAAGTGTCTCCACTAATTACATTCACTTAATCTGTTTCATCCAGGCAGATCCCAAAATACATTACAGATTTCAGATCCTTCACCCACCCCTAAAATGCAGCCAGCTGTGGGGTGGGACACAGAAACTCTTTCGCAGCACACAGCAATGCTGGACACCAGGTTAGGACTCAGAGCATAGTGTAGGGAGGCGGAGTGCATGGTGCCCAGTCTGGCGTTGGCCCCTGACTCTGGTGACACATGCTCTTTGTCTCTTGCAGGGTGACTCTGGTGGCCCCTTGGTTTGTGAAGAGCCATCGGGCAAGTTTTTCCTGGCTGGTATCGTGAGCTGGGGAATTGGCTGTGCTGAAGCCAAGCGGCCTGGAGTCTATGCCCGAGTGACCCAACTCCGAGACTGGATCCTTGATGCTATCTCCACCTTCCCCATACCCACAGCCCTCACTGTCCCAACGACACTTTCTAGCACAAGCACTGATGCTGCCACCATGGAAGGGATCAGCAACACCACCACGAGCAAACACAGACCTGTGTCCACCACCTTATCAGTGCCCGCTGCCAGCAAGTCAGCTACTGCTTCCCGTCCACAAGGTGCTGGGAGGGTCGGGCTGTCTAGTTACAATGATCTTCCCAGGCCTGAAGTTCAGGACTCTGCCTTTCCACTGAACTGGAACAGCCTTTTCTGTTGTGTCCAGCGTGGCCCACATGAGCCTTAAACACAAAGCGCAGCCTCTGCTGGGAAGTGCCCTGAGCCCCTGAGCCCCAGCAGTGGGCTTCCCTAGGATCTCAGCGGCACATGCAGTTTTGTGCACACTTTGCACTCTGAAGATCAGGCGCTTCATAGCTTGAAGCTGCAGCTGTGTTGGGATCTTGGCAGTGTTACTGCCAGCCCTTACCCTGGGGAAACACCAGGAATTCTCTCCATGCCCTGAGCACAGTGGCTGAGGTAGCAGAACTGCACGTGGCTGTGCTTGCTCCCAAGGCCCTCACTGTCCTTTGCCACTCAAAGATCTCCTGACAGTTCAAAGCCTACTTCTGCACCCAAAGAGAGTCCTGCATCCCACACCAGCCAGGGAGCAGGACAAGCTCTGGAAGCCAGCCTGTGTGTGTCAGCTCATGGCACCTGGTTCTTGGCCACCCCTCAGACGGGCTCTGAGGGAGGAGGCAGATTTTGGGTGTTCCTTCAGTTTCGGGCATTTGGTGGAGGCTCATGGGTATGAGGGGGCACTGGAGTGCGGGCCCCAGTGACTCTAAGCCCCATCCCAGCACGCTGCCGCTGAGAATGAAGGGGCTTAAGGGTCCTGGTGGAAGCCTGGAGATGACCATGGGTGGCTATACCTGGGCAGCTCCTGGGGTAGTGGGGCATCTGTTGGTGGAAACAGCAAGCTTGGCAGGAAGGACTTAGATAAATGTCCCTGACTTGGCCCTGAGCGGTCACCAGCCAGCAAGGGTCAGGGCTCCCTCCTTACCTATCCCCAGAGGCAGCGAAAGTACTAATGGGCTGTGCTTTGGCTTCTGTTTAGAGTGCGGAGGGCGACCTGGGCTTTCAAAACCCAGCAAGATCGTGGGAGGTATCGAGGCTTCCAGAGGAGAAATCCCCTGGCAGGTCAGCCTGAAGGAGGGGTCGAAACACTTCTGTGGGGCCACTGTCATTGGGGAGCGCTGGTTGCTGTCGGCAGCTCACTGCTTCAATCAGTAAGAGTCCATCTCCTCTTGAAAGCTCTGTATGTTGTGTTCCAGTTTCTGCAGCGCCAGCCACACTGCATCATCTGGGGCTGCTGAGAGCTTTTGTTACTAAGTGGTCATGAGGTGAGAGGCAAAGTATTGTCATGATTCAGGAACAAGAAATAGGGATCCATCACCAATGTTCACCAGGGCAGAAGGTGAAGAGAAGGTGCTTCAAGGTACTGTACTGGGTCCCAGGGTGTTTCAATACATTTACTAATGATGCAGGAAGGGGGTTGAGTAGTGAGGAATTAAAATTTGCAGATGACACACAGTTATTGAGGTGAGTCAGGACCAGAGAGGACATGAGGAACTTCAGAGTGCTCGAACCAAGCTAGAGGAAAGGGCAACACAAGGTTAGGATGCATAAGGAATGAGATGGAAGAGAATACAAAAACTATTACAATGTTACTATAAAAATCAATAGGCGACCCCATCTGGAAACTGTGCTGCACTGTCACCCCATCTCAAAAAGTTAGTACAGAATTAGAAAGGATTCAGCCAAGGGCAACAAAACTGGAAAAACTCTCCTAGGATCAGAGGTTGAAGAGACTGAGACTGTTTGCCTTAGAGAGGAGACTAGATGAAGGGACATAAGAGTCTAGCAAAATAACGAATCGTGTAGAAATATGTCAGGAGCATCGTTCTCCCTGTCTCACAGCACAAGGACAAGAGTTGTCTCCTTTCAGCTGAAAAATACAAATTAAAACCCGATGAAGGGAAATGCTTTTACCCCTACAAACACATAATTAGACTGTGGAACTTAGTGTGACTGGACGTCATTGAGGTCTAGAATTGAGTAAGATTTAAAGAGAGACTGGACTTTTATATCGTGGACAACAAGAATAGGCCGAGTTACAATAGTTAATGAAAACAACAAGAATATTGGAGGGAAATGAAACCTTGTGCTTCAGGGTTTAAACCAGTCTCTGACAGGGTTTAGACCGGGACCCTCATGGGTGGCAGATTACCCTTTGTCTGCCACTGGGGGTTTCTTGCATCTTCCTCTGAAGCACCTAGCGCTGGCCAGAGACAAGACACTGGGCTGGACAGCCTTCGAGCCTGATCCAGGCCAGCCCTTCCTCTGTGCAGAACAGCCTCACTAGCTGCTTTAGAAAAGGACTTGTAGGGCTTGAAACCAGTTAGCTCCAGTTTTCTCCTCCACTAGAGCAAGTCCTTGGTAGAGAGTCAGTTCTGAAAGGTGACTGCTGAGCCTGAGAGCGCCCCACAGGCCCCGGCTGTCAGGGGAGTGAAGCCGCAGGAATCCCATATGGCTGCCTTTGGCAGATGAGCATTAGCCTTGTAATGGCATTGCTGTTTTGAATGGTGATAGTTGTGCTGCTCTCTAGCCAAGGAGAGGTCACCTAAAAGCAAGAGCCTCCTTTCACAAGAGCACATTAACCCGCAAGGTTCTGTCCACACAGAACAGCACATTGCAGGCCCTGAAACCTATTGACCCTCATAAGATGCTCAAGTGTTAGCTGTTTCGAATTCACAGTGTGTGTCCGTGTGGTGGGGGGACACTGTGCACTTGCAGGACAAAGCTGGAATATCTGAAAGCCTACCTGGGTACCACATCCTTAGCTGGTGCAGACGGCAACGCGGTGAAAGTCAGTATAAAGAAAGTGGTGCAGCATCCCTCCTACAACCCCATCATCCTGGACTTTGACGTGGCTGTGCTAGAACTGGCCAGCGCCCTTCATTTCAACAAGTTCATCCAACCCGTGTGCCTCCCATTAGCTGTGCAGAAGTTTCCCGTTGGCAAAAAGTGCATGATTTCTGGATGGGGAAATGTCAAAGAAGGCAACAGTGAGTAAAGGGGGATAGCTCAGTGGTTTGAGCGTTGGCCTGCTAAACCCAGGGTTGTGAGTTCAGTCCTTGAGGGGGCCACTTGGGGAACTGGGGTAAAAATCTGTCTGGGGATTGGTCCTGCTTTGAGCAGCGGGTTGGACTAGATGACCTCCTGAGGGCCCTTCCGACCCTGATATTCTATGGTTCTATGAATGTGATGTACCCATTGATCTACTGTGGGCTAGGGAGAGACCGAGCAGCAAATGGCTGCATCCACCCAAGCTGAACAGGCAGAGGGGTGTCCAGCAGAGACAGCCAGAAATCAACATGAGCTCCGGGACCCCAGGGAGAGAATCAGGGCCAAGGAAGCACCCTCTGCCCTCAGGAAGGGAGCTGGCAGCTGGCCAGAGCCCAGGGCAGAGTGTGCTGGAGCATTGCCTGTCTACACGTTGTAACTGCCCAAGAGAACGGCAGGGGCTACCCGGTGCCATTGACGAGGTCTCTGCCCCAGACAGCTCAAGCTCACATCTAAGCCTGGACCTGATGGCGCTGGGCAGGAGGATAGACACTAGGGAGGGGACAGGGACTGGGTTAAGGCACATGCACTAGCAAAGGGAGCCTACTGCCCTGCTAGGTAGGGGACAGAGACCACCCAGAAGCTTCCGAGATCCTGGGCACTAGAAAAAGTTAAAGGTCTGGAACCCTTCTGCCAGGCAGCGGTGGCAGCAGCAACATGGGCCTGCAGGTTCAATATCTAGGGGATCCTCTTAACAAGACAAAACAGACCCAGCAACCTGGGAAAACCAAACACCACCCCTGGGTGCCTCTGAGAGGCAAGACTCCCCCCTCACAAGCACTGAGTCTGTGCATAAAGCTTATACTAAGGGGAACCAGGGGTGCCAGAACAGGGGGGCAAAGGAGCTGGCCTGACCGCCTTCCCCTCCTCTTCCCCTGGAGGCCCCCATTCCCCAGCCAGGCCAGAGACAGGTCAGGGTAAGAGTCACACAGGCAGCTTTGGAGAAGCATGGACCCTCCACCTGCCCTGGGCGGGGGGCTCAGGGGCAGGGATATGGGCCAGGGGCTCCTCTCGGCCCCCCCCCATCCTGGGCAGAGGGAGGGACCCAGGCTCCCTGGCCTGGCTTGGCCAGGAGGTGGTGCTTTGGGGGAGATGAGGGGGTCAGAGGCGTGGCCATGGAGGGGACAAGGCCTCATGCCCCTCCCCTTCAGGCAGAATCCATTGCCCCCACAAGGGAACCCAGCATTCAATTGGGTTCAAAAGCACTTGACCATTAGCTACCCACAGTGTCCTTTGCCTTGTGGTATTAAAGTCCAAACCAATGTCCCTTGAACCCACCACTCCCCTGTCCCTGCACTGCACCCCCTCGCCGCTGGCTGCCTTTAGTCAGCAAAGACCCAGAGGTCAAAGGTGCATTCCCGTGGGCCAGCCCCGCCTGTGGAGGCAATGCCTCCCCTGCTGCTGCTGGCCACCTGTGTGATGCCACATCCTGAGTCCAGCTCTCCGTGACCTCGCTGGGTAGCAGGGAGCCACTCTGCTGCAGCACTGGCCCCACTCCAGCTCCAAGGGTTAGTGGCCCGCCCCTCAGTGAGCCCAGCAATCGCTGACAAGCAGTCAGGACTCTCCATGGAATCCAACCAGCATCATCCTTAAACCCCAAAGAAGGGAGGGTCCCATGGAGGTCAGAACATTTGGCGCCACCCCCTCTCCGCTTCCCTGGGTTTTGACAGCCCTCCCCTGCTTAGCAAGTGAGCTCAGTTGAGGTGACAGCATGCCCTGACTGAGCACAGTTCTGCTGCCCTTTACTGGTCCCTCAGGAGAACAGCATTCAATACAGGAGGATTTGTGACCCCAAACCAGCCCAAACTCATCCCTGTGGCAAAACAGCCATCTGCTGCACACCTAGGCAGGGCAGGCATCTATGCAAACCCGGCCTGTTCCTGACGGCTTGTCCCCCAGCACATCACTAGATGTCAGGGGAGAGCTCGTTCAGGTCCTGCTTACACAGTCGCTGAGCTTGGAGAGCAGCACTGCCTGGCTCCAGCCCCCTAAGAGCCAGCCTGGCAGCATAACAGAAACCCAAGGGCTGCACAGCTGTAGCTTACCCAGAGTGGAAGGAAATACAGTCCACCAAGGCTGAGTCCCAGCAGGCTCAGAGTGGTCTCTGCTGTACTCAGTGTGGAGCATGGCCTCCTGGAATCTGGGCTCCCACTTGTGTCAGAGCTGCAGGCTGCCATCTGGCCTCTGACTGCCCTGAGCAAGTGGGCATCAGCTCCCCTTCTCCTCGCAGCCCCATGCTTGCTAATCCCTTTGTTTTCATGCAGTCACAAAGCCCGAGAGCCTGCAGAAAGCTTCTGTCAGCATCATTGACCAGAAGACCTGCAATGTTCTCTACAACTTCTCCCTCACTGACCGGATGATTTGTGCAGGCTTCCTGGAGGGGAGGGTTGACTCATGCCAGGTAAGAACCTTGGAGTTCTTGACACTTTCCAGGGTGGCCTGGAAAGACCCAGAGAGCTGCTGGGAGCTCGTGAGCTCAGAATCTGCCTTGGGGGAAGGTGGGGACAGACCGTGCAGCAACTGTGCTTCTTCCAGAGGTTTTGTCTACGTGCTGCCGTAAGCAAGATCTACATGGACCAAGGGTGGGCAAACTACGGCCTGTGGCTGCATCCAGCCCTTCCGACATTTTAATCTGGCCCTTGAGCTCCAGCTGGGGAGTGGGGTCTGGGGCTTGCCTGCTCCAGCCAGGGAGCAGGGTTGGGGGCTTGCCCCGCTCCCTGCATTCTGGGGCTCCATGTGGCTCCCGGAAGCAGCAGCATGTCCCCTCTCCGCCTCCTATACATAGGGGCAGCCAGGAGTCTCTGCACACGGCACCCGCAGCTCCCATTGGCTGGCAACCACAGCCAATGGGAGCTGCAGGGGTGGCACCTATGGATGGGGCAGCATGCAGACCCTCCTGGCTGCTCATCTGCTTAGGAGCTGGAGAGGGGACATGCCGCTGCTTCTGGGAGTTGTTTGAGGTAAATGCCGCCCGGAGCCTGCACCCGACTCCCTCCTGTGCCCTACCCCAGCCCTGATTCCCCTGCCTCCAAACCCCTCAGTCTCAGCCTGGAGCACCCTCCTGCTCTCCCAACCCCTCATCCCAGCCCCACCCTAAAACCCACACCCCCAACCAAAGCCCTCACCTTCTCCTGCACTCCAACCTCCAATTTTGTGAGCATTCATGGCCCACCATATAATTTCCATACCCAGATGTGGCGCTTGGGCCAAAAAGTTTGCCCACCTCTGACATAGACAGATGAGGACAGTCCATCTGCCAGGATCGGCGGGTAGCTTGGCTCTTTACTATCTTAGGGAAGGTAAATGAAGCCCCATGCAGTTTAGTGAGTGACCTTCTAAACCACAATTCTGCTACACCACAGGAATATTCAAGATCCCAGGGACAAAATGCTGCCCCTGCCCCTAATGACTGGCCATAGGGTTGTCTAGAGAGACTGTGACAGCTTCCTGGAGGCCTGTAGACATGCTGAGTGCCATAAGGCACGTCACTGAGCTGCACTTGTTGACCCCAAACACTCCTGACAGGAGAACAAGGGGCTGTTCTATACAAGGGAAGGGCAGTGCACTGAAAACTCAAAACAGGAAATATTGTTTTACATAGTTACCCTGTGGAACTCAATGCCACAGCATATCAGTGGGGCCCAGACATTCAGATTCTAAACACAGCTGGCCATTGAATTAGCTCAAGACAGTGTGCACTGTCACACTAGATGAGGTGAGAGGTATGGGTGCCTCAGGGCATGAGCTGACCTCGAGAGGCTGGGTGAAATTCCCCCAAGCAGGATATTCCACGAGTGTGCAATACAGTTTCTTGTCCATTTCTCTGTAGCACCTGGCGGTTCCTCTGTTTGAGGAGTTCCCTCAGGGGCTCTGGAAAGAGTATACCGAGCTGTCACTGCCTGGCTTCTCCCCAGGGGGACTCGGGCGGACCACTGGCCTGTGAGGAGACCCCAGGCCTGTTCTACCTGGCCGGTGTTGTAAGCTGGGGGATTGGCTGTGCTCAGGCCAAGAGACCGGGGGTGTACTCCAGAATAACCAAACTCAAGGACTGGATCCTAGACGCCATCTCATCCAAGCCCAACTTCAGCTCTGGAGCAGGCACCTCACCCAGCACAGCAGCTGCCAGGACCTCCAGCACAAGCAGCTCCCCAGCCAAGCCCAGCAGTGAGGCAGCCACCAGCCCAGCCAGCCAAATTACCACCAAGCCAACCGCTACCCCCAGGAAAACCACCACTGCTGCTCCCAAGACCACAGGGGCTGCTAGGCCCAGCCAGCTCTCAGGTAACAGACTTGGGCTAGGCTTGGGGTGCCTGTGAATGGGGAGGGAGAGCCCCCACCACACATCAGTCACCAGAGAAGGGGGAAGGCACCCAAACTGCATGGCAGGCACCAGTGGGGTATGGGGGGGACAAGCACCCCTGCCATGCAGCAAGCACATTCTGTTGCAGCGAACAATCCAGCCTGATATCAGACAGGCCCAGCCCCGCAGGCCACGTGTTGAGTGGGCTGTGGGTTGTCACCTTCCAGTGGTGCCCTGTACCAGCTTCACCTTCAAGTGCTCCAGCAAGAGCTGCATTGGGAAAGCGAACCCGGAGTGTGACGGCGTCACTGACTGCAGCAATGGCTCTGACGAGCACAACTGCAGTGAGTGCTGTGACAGGAAGTGGACACCTATGGCCTGTTGCTCGTCCCGCTCCCATCCCGCCACTTACCCCCAGGCCGCTCGTCCCGCCCCCATCCCGCCGCTTACCCCCAGGCCGCTCGTCCCGCCCCCATCCCGCCGCTTACCCCCAGGCCGCTCGTCCCGCCCCCATCCCGCCGCTTACCCCCAGGCCGCTCGTCCCGCCCCCATCCCGCCGCTTACCCCCAGGCCGCTCGTCCCGCCCCCATCCCGCCGCTTACCCCCAGGCCGCTCGTCCCGCCCCCATCCCGCCGCTTACCCCCAGGCCGCTCGTCCCGCCCCCATCCCGCCGCTTACCCCCAGGCCGCTCGTCCCGCCCCCATCCCGCCGCTTACCCCCAGGCCGCTCGTCCCGCCCCCATCCCGCCGCTTACCCCCAGGCCGCTCGTCCCGCTCCCATCCCGCCGCTTACCCCCAGGCCGCTCGTCCCGCTCCCATCCCGCCGCTTACCCCCAGGCCGCTCGTCCCGCTCCCATCCCGCCGCTTACCCCCAGGCCGCTCGTCCCGCTCCCATCCCGCCGCTTACCCCCAGGCCGCTCGTCCCGCTCCCATCCCGCCGCTTACCCCCAGGCCGCTCGTCCCGCTCCCATCCCGCCGCTTACCCCCAGGCCGCTCGTCCCGCTCCCATCCCGCCGCTTACCCCCAGGCCGCTCGTCCCGCTCCCATCCCGCCGCTTACCCCCAGGCCGCTCGTCCCGCTCCCATCCCGCCGCTTACCCCCAGGCCGCTCGTCCCGCTCCCATCCCGCCGCTTACCCCCAGGCCGCTCGTCCCGCTCTCATCCCGCCGCTTACCCCCAGGCCGCTCGTCCCGCTCTCATCCCGCCGCTTACCCCCAGGCCGCTCATCCCGCTCCCATCCCGCCACTTACCCTCAGGCTGCTCCACTCAAGTGTGACCATGATCTGGGGCTGGGGATGAGGGGTTGGGAGTGCAGGAGGGAAGCTCCATAGAGCCTGATGGCCCAGCCTGCCTGGGCAGGAAACAGCCCTTGATCATCCAACCCAACCCAACCCCTCCGTGACAGCCGTTGGGTCCTTCACACCAGGGTACCAGCAAAACCAGTTTACTCCGTATCTGGCTAACCAGCTCCTTCCTTCCCCACATCCCCCACAGCCATTCCCCCAATCCCCCTGGCCACCCCACCAACATCCTAGGGCAGCTTCATGGGCCTGGCTGTCGTACTGCCCCGTGGGCTGGCCACGCCTCTCCCAGGAACCTGCCCATTGTGGGGCAAGGAGGGAGCTGACTCTCATGTCTGCTTAACCAACAGCTGCCTTCTCCCTCTGTCTCAGATTGCGGCATGACCCCTGCTGTGGCCTTCAGCAAGATAGTGGGTGGCAGCGGAGCGAGCCGGGGCGAGTGGCCCTGGCAGGTCAGCCTCTGGCTGCAGCGGAAGGAGCACAAGTGTGGGGCCGTCCTCATTGCTGACAAATGGCTGCTCTCAGCAGCTCACTGCTTTGACGTGTAAGTGAGACAGGGTCACCACAGCCTGGCCCACCAGAGGCAGGCGGTCTGCTCAGCTCTTCCTCCACGTGTCCTCAGCCTCCTCGTCCAACACTCCTCCAGGATGCTTCCTGGTTCCACTCAGACCCTTTGCACAGGGTGCCCTGGGGGAGGTTCCAGGCTGCCAAGCCAGCACTCGTGCCCAATATCAGAGCCCCACCACACAGCTACTGCCTGGAGCAGGGACCATGGAGAATCAGTCATGGGGCACTGCCACTGAAACCCTGGGCAAGGGGAGGGCTGCTGCCAGCACTTCCGACCACTAGGCCTTCACTGAGCTCAGGGCTGGGGCAAATGCTTCCTCGTTCGACTCAGCAAGCGCTGCCATGGCGTATGCTAGCCCCAAGCGCCTGCAGGAATGGACCCCCTTGCTGGCTGTCCTGAGCCTCCTCCTAAACAGCCCTACTGCTCTCTCCCACCTTGCAGCTACAGTGAGCCCAAGATGTGGGTGGCCGTTCTGGGGACGCCCTTCCTGAGTGGCACGGACGGGAGAGTGGAAAAAATCTTCCGCATCTACAAGCACCCATTCTACAACGTCTACACACTGGACTACGACGTGGCACTGCTGGAGCTGGCCACAGCTGTGCGGTTCACCAGCACCACCAAGCCCATCTGCCTCCCGGACAACTCCCACGTCTTCAGGGAAGGGGCCCGCTGTTTCATCACAGGCTGGGGCGCCACCAAGGAAGGAGGTATGGCCCCGGGGACTTAGATGGTACCGTCCTGTACACAGTACAGCATGGCCACCTGTGCATCCAGTCAATGCATGCACTGCCCCAACTGGCCACTGTTTGCACCCTACCCCTCCGGTAACACCCACACCGTGCCATACCCCTCCAGCCAACACCAACACACCCTCTAGCTTGTTCCTCCCATGATATACCCACCTACCCAGTGCAGCCAATATCCATGCCAGTCTCTTA
The DNA here is from genome assembly GCF_025201925.1 of Gopherus flavomarginatus. Taxonomy (NCBI): domain Eukaryota; kingdom Metazoa; phylum Chordata; order Testudines; family Testudinidae; genus Gopherus; species Gopherus flavomarginatus. Next base: position 956,099 of record NC_066640.1, on the reverse strand, counting down.
CAGCTGTGCTCCCACTCCCCCTGCTCTGATGCATGCACCACCCCCATTTGGCTGTCGCCTGTGCCATCCCTAATTCCCACACTCCAGCTAAATCATCTGCCTGTGAACACCTGTACCATTCCCATCAACACAACCCATGACTAACAAATCCAGGAGCCCAGTGCACACTTGCCCTAGCAGGATGAGAGCTCAGCCTTCCCCAATCGAGGCTCACCCGCATGCCAGAAGAGCTGGCTGCAGCATGTGGCACCCAGGCTATGGGCCAAGCATCACAGGACACTTCGCTCCCCAAGTTCCAGGGTCAGGTGCACATGCTAACAGTGATCTTTGTCTTTATAGGACTCATGTCCAAGCACCTGCAAAAGGCTGCAGTAAACCTCATTGGCGACCAGGCCTGCAAGAAATTCTACCCCATCCAGATCAGTGGCAGGATGGTGTGTGCTGGCTTCCCGCAGGGCACCATTGACAGCTGCTCGGTGAGTAGACTGGCCAAGGGATCCCTGGAGCTGGGCCCACAGGGCAGAAACTTCTCTCAGCCCAACCTCTCCCTTGCTGGGCCATTGCCCTGCTCCCCCACTGATTGCTTGAGATCTCCTCCCCCCACCCCCCCCGACTGTTCCATTTCATTGCCAGTCACCACTCCCAGGGCCTCTCTCCTCACAAGAGACCCCTAATCTCAGGCCACAGCCTGTGTACACAAGCTCATGTGTAGAGCCACCCCAGAGGCAGGGAGTTGTGGGGAGCAGGTCCCCATGGAGCTGGGCTGGGCCCCTGAGAAGGTGACTCTCAGGACCGGCTGCTGGGAGCAAGAGCATCTGTAAGCAGTATGCAGGCATGGGGCACCCAGCATGTTGAGGGCTGCTGGGGTCTCTTGCCCTGACACTGGTCTCCCTCTTTCCACAGGGCGATGCCGGTGGCCCTTTGGCCTGCAAGGAACCCTCAGGGCGGTGGTTTCTAGCTGGAATCACAAGCTGGGGCTATGGCTGTGCAAGGCCATACTTCCCTGGAGTTTACACCAAAGTCACCGCCGTCCGGGGCTGGATTGGGCAGAACCTCAAGCTGTGAAGCTGCATTTCTGCACTCAGGGAAGGAGAAACATGGGGTGGAATGGTCACCAGAGCGCGTGGAGCACTACTTCCTTAGCCCACATACACTCCTTCATGCTGCCGAGGGGTGAAGATGGCCCAACGCCAAAAGCAGGTGCAGCCAAACGCTCTGTACCAGCTCCGATTCATCACCAGGGCATGCACCAAGCAGAGCTCGCTTGCCTAGAACAGTGCGATTCTAGACAGTGGCTCCTGTAAATAAATGTGGCCTGTTTCACCCAAGCCCCTGCAGCACAGTGTGTGTGAGGGCTGGAGTGGCCCTGATCTGCTGGAAAGCCAGGCTCCATAGAGTAAAAAGCCCCTCACTATCACTGCAGTGGCTCCAAGCAGGTGATTTACACCCTGGTGCTAATGCAGCAGGGCCTTCCAGAGAGGCCCATGAGTGGCACCTGCAGACGCTCCAGGAGGTGGCTCTGCAGACTCTCTGCCTTGGGGTTTCAGAGCTGGACTGCCATTGACAAGATACCAAACCAAACCCACCTACTGTACCACAGCTTGACCACCCAAGACCCAATTCCTTGGACGCTCCTCACTGGCAGAAGAGCCGCCCCAGATCTGTACCCCTGCCCATGCCCCAGCCAGCCTCAAGCACCATGCCAGGGACGACAGGACTTTAGTATCACAATGTGCAGTATTGCAGTGCGTAACTCACAGGAACCCTTAGGGGAGAGTCACTCACCTAAGACAGGGATGCTCAACAGCTGGCGTGCTGAGCAGGGAGCTGCCTACGTCAGCCAGTGGGTAATGCCAAGGAGTGGGGATAAGCCCAGCTCCTCCAAGCTAACGTGGCACCTGTCTTCAGTCGTCCTTAGCCGGACAAAGCGTTCAGCTGAGAATGCCAAGTCAGCCCTTTCTCAGGAAAAGCCTCAGTGGCAAAGCAGCCCCCACCTCCCTTAAAGCTCAATGCCTTGTCCTTTGGGCACTCAGCTGGGGTGGGAAACCAGTTTTCAAATCCCTGCTCCTCCTGAGGTGGAGCAAGGACTTGTCTCCCACCTCCCCGTGGAGCACGCTCACCCCACAGCTCTCGCTGGGTTCTCTCTGGCTACCAGGAGTTAGTTATACACATGGAAACAGCTTCAGCAAGAGGTTGAGAGACTCCCACCCAGGAGAGTCAACGGCTGGGTGTTTAGGGCATTTGCCTGGAAGACAGGTGACCCCGGTCCTAAATCCAGCACAGCAAGGATTTGAAAACAGCTGGCCCGTATCACAGAGGAGTGCCCAAACACCTGGGCTGAATAGACTTAGCTAGTCCCCAAAACTCCTGAGCTGGTCAACCCTTCTGACCACATCTACCAGATTGGGCCCATAGGCGATGGGGCGATGCCTAGGTGAAAGGGAGGGGCAGAGCAGCTCAGCAGTGTCAGGACTGAGGCAGTTTTATGCACCAGCTGCTGGAAATTTAGGTGCCTCCAGCAGCTGAGTGGGGGGTTGAGGATTTCAGGATGCAACCCAGGGTGAACATCTGGTGCAGAGACAACCCTTCAGCCTACCGTGGCCAAAGTGCAGCCCCACCCATGGAGCTCCCAGTAGGTACCATTGTGCCACATTACAACACAGGCTGGGCCCAGAGCCCTTTCAGGTGAGCACAGCATGAGCTAATGCAGCAATTGGGTGGGTGGTCCAGGCATTGCTCCTGCTTAGGGATTCCTGGACAGGCTTCTGGCTAGGCCCAATGATTTCAAAAGGTCTCCAGGCTGCTGATCTACTGTAAGTGCCCGCTGCCTGGCCATGGTGTCCGGGAGGTTGTGGGACTGGTTCCAACCCTGGGTGCCATTAGAAGTTATGTTCTAACCTTAGTGCAGCTTAGAAGGCAACTTAAAGCCCTTGCTGAGTTATTTAAGCAACAATGATTCCCCAGGTCACAATACAACATACTCTTGGCCTGGAGCTGCCCTCGGATTCTGGGATTGCAATGCTGTCTCCTAGCAGAGTGGGTTGGGCTCTGCTGGTCCCTGCAGCTATTAAACATTCCTGGGGGCAGACTCCTGCTCACAAATCCTGCTTTGTTCTTAGGAACACAGGATTTGCTAGAACAAGACAGTGCCCACCCAGTCCAAGCCTCAGGCTGCACATGACTCCATAATGCACCTGTGCAGGAGCAGAGAGCAGGATGACCCCTCCTGAGGCCAAGTGACGGCCCAGAGGTGATTCTGGTCCTATTCAGCGTAGCGCTCAGGGACACACCTGCTCCATGCACAGTTGTGATCAAGAAAGAGCCCACAGGGTGTTGGGATTTTATTCTCAGCGCAGCCTAAGAGTGGCGCTGAGCTCTAACCCCACCTGGCTCTGGATCACAGCTGCATATGGAGGCGCACGTCTGCAAACACTGCGCTGCAGAGCCACTGCACCCTCACTCTGTTATTTAACTTCCCCTCAACTGAGCTAGAGCCAGAAGCCAAACAAGCTGAACAAAACAACTGACATTTTAACAGACAGTTGCTGAGCACCTCTAGCGTTTGGTCTCTACTCCTGGTCCATAGGTTCTCAGTGACTCAAGGAATAACCAGTCTCAGGGGACCCACTGACTGGGAAAGAGCAAAAAGGGGGCACCTTAGGAGCTGGAAGGACCAGGGCAGTTCTGTTGGCCCTGCCCTCTGAGGCTCCTGGCTTAGGGCCCCCATGAAACCATCCAGCCCTTGGTTGAGTTGCCAGAACCTCAGAGGTGGCTCTGAGTGTGGCCTACAGGGGGCAGCCGTTAGCTGGTCACAGGATTTAATCCAATACCTGGAGCAGAGATTCACCACATCCCAAGTGGGGAAGGGACATCTTCATGGCCCAGAAAAGCAAAGGGCAGAGACTGAAAATGAAGGGGCATGAGAGGGAAAACAAACAGCAAGAGGCCAGCTGGCTGAGGCAGCTCCTTTAACCTTTGTTCTGTGCAATTCCATGCAGCCTGTCTCTACGCCCCCCAGCGATCCTGGCGCACTCATTTACTTCCCCATTGCGGATTCCTTGTCAGGCACCTCAATAACAGAACGAAGCCAGCAGAGGCCACCGAGCCAGGACAAGGTGCACTGGTGACGCAGGAAAGGCCAACACCGGCTGGCTAGGACAGGCTGCCGGGGGCCTGCAGCTGAGCTCTATGCTGGGACAAAGGGGGAGATTTTTTAATTCCAAACCTCTCATTTGGCAGCAACTATTGGGGGTGCCGCTGTGGGGGCTGGGGCTGATGCAATGCCAGCACCCAGCTCTGCAAGCCAACGCAGGCCAGACTATTTCATATAACAATCCAATGCCCCCATGTACTGACACCCTCCCACCCGTGGGGTACTTGGCAGCAAGCTGTGAGCCCCACACCACTGCCTAATAATTTCCTTGTTAGTCCATCAAACCTACCTGCCCAGCTCAGAAACCAACCTTCCTACTAGAGCCACCAAACCCACAGTCCGGGGGTGGATGCGCGCTGCCGATAAGGATCATGTTCGCTTCCTTGGGGAGGAATGCAAGTGCTCAGCCCCCTTTCCAGAAGGATTCCCTGCCCCCTGTAGCCCTTTCACAGGGCACTCATCAATTAACATATTCCCTAGCCAGTCTCTCAGACTCCTACCCTGGGCCTCAGACTCCACCCAGGGCACTAAAGCAAAGCCAGCTAGCAGATGACAGCACTTGACAGAATGGGCAGCAGCCACCCCTCTGGCTGGGCATCATCACTCCTCCTTGCTTTGAGCCTGCATTCTGCACTAGTCAGACACTGCGCTCACGCAGGCTAATAACAGGGAGAGGCTCCAGATGTGGCTTTATTGCTCTACCATGATGAAAATGCCAAATTAACCAAATCCCAGGGATTTCACTCCCACCACCTTTCCTTTCATTCTCACAAGGCCACTCCAGCTAGTCCAGGAATCAAGTCACTCTCCCCGAGCGGGGGGCAGTATTGAAGCATGTTGTCAGGGCTGCTGGAAACTGGTCACATGTTGGCTCTCTCCCTCTGCAGCCGGGAGTTGTATGCTCGTGAGACTGTGTTCCAGGCGTCCATGTACCGGTCCATACACATGGCAATACACTTCTGAAATAGAACAATAACGTGACTTCAGTCTTCACTCCAGACCCAGAGCATTTTAGCAAGGAGAGCAGGGCTCATTATCCCCATGTTAGAGATGGGGAATCTGAGGCATACACAGAGGAGATGACTTGCCCAAGGTCGCTGAGCAGGCCAGTGACAGAGCTAGGAACAGACGCCAGATCCAGTGCACTGCGACACCAAAGCAAGCACAAAGCTCAGGCAACAGAACAGGGCAGGGCAGCTGGCTAAAGCTTGTTACAGGGAGTTCCTGGCCTTCCCTCTCTGCCAGTAGCCTTGGGAAAGTCATTTCCTTTCTCAGCAGGTTTTCCCATCGTACAGATGAGGATGCAACAAAGAGTCCTGTGGCACCTTATAGACTAACAGACGTTTTGGAGCATGAGCTTTCATGGGTGAATACCCACTTCGTTGGATGCATGACACGTTAGTCTATAAGGTGCCACAGGACTCTTTGCTGCTTTTACAGATCCAGACTAACACAGCTACCCCTCTGATACTTGACAGATGAGGATATTCACCTTGTAAAGTGCTTTGAGAGCCTCAGGGGGATGGCACAAAGCAGCCCAGCTCTGAGAATCCACTCTGGGCAACACTGCAAAGATCCAGAATTCCCCCTCCCCTAAGCACCCTACAAAGATTTCTGCTTGCCAGAAGCTGGGAATGGGTGGCAGGGGATGGATCACTTGATTACTTGTTCTGTTCATTGCCTCTGGGGCACTTAGCATTGGCTGCTGTTGGAAAACAAGGTATTGGGCTTGATGGACCATTTGTCTGACCCAGTATGGCTGCTTTTATGTTATGAGACACATGCCATTACATCAGTGGTTTTCAAAGTGTGGGTCACAACCCAATACTGGGTCGTGGAATATATGGCACTGGGTTGCAGTGGCTCTAGTCAGCACTGCCGACTGGGCCGTTAAAAGTGCTGCCCAGCTAAGGCAGGTTAGTCTCTAACTGTTCTGACACTATGCGGCGCCCCAGAAGCAGCCAGCAGCAGGTCCAGCTTCTAGGCAGGGGGCCACGTGGCTCTGCGTGCTGCCCTCACCCTGGCTCCACACTCCCGTTGACCAGGAACTGATGGGGGGGGCAGTGCCTGCAGGCAAGATCCTTGTGGAGCCACTTGCATGCCTCCACCTAGGAGCCAGACCTGCAGCTGGCTGCTTCTGGGGCACAGTGCGATCCACGGTGCCAGGACAAGCAGGAAGCCTGCCTTAGTACCCCTGTTGCGCTGCTGACAGGGAGCCGCCCGAGGTAAGCCTGCGCCCCAACTCCATGCACCAATCCCCCTGCCCCAGACCTGAACCCCCCCAACCCAGAGCCCCTTCCTGCACCACAAACCCCTCATCCCCATCCCAGAGCCTGCACCCCGCAACCCAGATCCCCTCCCACACCCAGCCCCCTGCCCCAGCCCAGAGCCCCTCCCACACCCAGCTCTGTTGGGTCATGGGCATCAAAAGTTTTCTTCAACTGGGTCGCCAGAAAAAAGTTTGAAAACCACTGGATGACACCATCCCATGTTTAAATTAACCACTGCCCCTGTGAAGTGGGGACGGGCAGCAGAGGCCTCACAGCGGGGCGTGACCCAGCAAGCGGTGGAGCTGCGGGCAGGGCCAGGACCTGGCTCCCACCAAGGGCTGGGCAGGCGGCCCCAGAGAGAATTCCAGGCTCCGGGGCAAAGGAGCCACGTTCCGGCCGAAGATTTGCCCTGGGGATCCCGGGGGGCTCCCTGAGCATGTCCCCACCTCAGTGAGAGCCCCGTGGCGGGCCTGGGCCATAACACCGCCGCTCTCCAGGCTCGGACCCCAGCGCTCTGCGGCCCGGTGAGGCGCGAGGGGCTCACGCCCGGATGTCTAGGCGGCTGCGTGCGGGGGGCCCGCGGCAGGGACATGCCCCATGGCACCGGGACCGCGAACTCCAGCCCCCGCGGGAGGGACAGGCCGGGCCGGGCCTCACCTGCTCCGAGTTATCCAGCGAGCTCCCCGGCTTCCCGATGCACTTCCGGAAACACTTGTCGGTCATCCTCTGGGGAGAGCACAGAGCGTCAGGGCCCGGCCCCGGCCCGAGCCCGCCCCCCTCCCGCGGCCCACGGGGCGCCCGGCCCGGCCCGGCCCGAGCCCGCCTCCCTCCCGTCCCGCAGCCCGGCCCCGCCCCGCCCCGCCCCCACCTGCAGCAGCTCCTGCGCGTTGGCCACGGCGATCTGCACCTTCACCTGCTCCATGATGAGCCCCGGGTCCAGCTTCCCCCCCGCGGCCCCGAACTCGGAGCCGAACCCGCCCTCCATCCCCGCGCCGCGCCCGCTCGGAACGGACGGGCCCGCGCAAGGCACCACGGGACGAGCAGGCCGCCGGGCCTACAACTCCCAGCATGCACCGCGCTACGGATGACGCCCAGGCGTTACGGGATACGGGGTGTGGTCTGGACTGTGCCCGGCAGCCCCGGAACCCGCGCTCAGTAGACCCCGAGAGCGTCCCGCGCACGCGCGGCAGCGCCCCCTAGCAGCCCGCTGGGGCAGCCTCCAGCAGGGGTCGCACAGGTTTTGGCCCGAGGGCCACACTGGGGTTGGGAAGCGGCATGGCGGGGCGGCCCCGCCCCCAGCTGCTCCTTGTCCCCTCACCGCCCCTCCCCCCGCCCCTTTCGGAACGTGGCCCGCAAACGTGGGCTGAGGACTCAGGAGCGGCCGCGATTTCCCCTTCAAAGCGGCTTCTCGTGAGTCCCGCGCCTCCGCTCCCCTGCCCCCGCACCTGCGCTGAGCTGCCCGCGTGCCCGGTCCCGGGTTCCCCGTGTGCACGTGTAAATCGGCCCCGGAGCCCGCACTGCCGCCGGCACCGCAAGCTGAGGCGCTGCGGGAGGGGCCGGCCGGGAGCTCGGGCCGGCCCGCGGACAGAGTTCGTCCACCTCTGCTCTAGTCTCCCGCCCCCCACGGCAAAGCAAAGGGCAGCGTCAGTCAGTTCCAACAGCCCTTCCCGGCTGGAGCGAAGGGTGACGGGCACTCCCCAGCCGGAGGAAGGGGGCGGTTAGGGTGCCAGTTTGGTTTGGAGGGGTCACCCCATGACACAATACACAACACTCGGCCTGCCCTGAGGCGGGGCGGGGCTAGATGACCTCCTGAGGGCTCCTCCAGCCTAGGAGTCTGACAGTCTTTTAATTAAAGATTATTCTCCAGCTCCTGCAGACTCCGAGACTAGGCTGTGCCAGGGGTGTGTTTCGAGTGGAGCGCCCAGTCCCAAAGCGACCCTGGCCATTAAAAGTCTGCTCAGCGCCACAGGAGGGCTAAGGCAGGCTCCTGGCCTGCCCTGGCTCCTGGAAGCCGCGGCATGTGCTCCTACAGGTTGGGGCAGCCAGGCGGCTCTGCGTGCTGCCCCCGCCCAAGTGCCATCTCTGCAGCTCCCATTGGCTGGGTACTGCTGCCAATGGGAAGTATGGGGGCAGAACCTGTGGACAAGGCAGTGAACAGAGCCATCTGACCAAGCCTCCGCGTAGGAGCCAGAGGGGGAAATATGCCACTGCATCAGGAAGCTACTTGAGGCAAGTGCTGCCCTAGCCTGCACCCCTGACCACTTGCCCCAGCCCTTATCCCCCTCCTGCCCTCTGAACGCCCCAGCTCGGAACCTCCTCCAGCACCCCAAACCCCTCATCCTCAGCCCAAGTCTGCATCCCCCTGCGGAGCCCTCACACTTCAAGCCCTTGCCCCAGCCCACAGTCCCCTTCTCACACCCCACTCTCCTGCCTCAGCCCAAAGCCCCCTCCCATACTCCGAATCCCTCAGCTCCACCCCCCCAGCCCAGAGCCCCCCTCCTGCACCCCAAACCCCTCATCCCTGGCCCCACCTCAGAGCCTGAAGCCCCAGCTGGAGCCCTCACCTCCTCCCACACCCCAACCCCTTGAGCCAGCCCCCTGAAAACAAGTGAAGGTGGAGAAACCAAGGGACAGGGGGAGGGGGGAATGGAGCAAGCAGGGGGAAGGGCCTCAGAGGAGGAGCTTAGGGGCAAGGGTGTTTGGTTTTGTGCAAGTAGAAAGTTGGCAAACCTATCCAAGACAATTCTGGAGGACTGGCAATCCTAGGAAGATAAAAGGCACACTGAGGACTAAGACTCTGTTGTCTCCTGTCCTCCAGATCAGGCTAGGGGAGCATCCTACCTGTGTCAAAGCCCAGTTTTGTCGTCATCCCCATGTTACAGAGGAAAACAGGCACAGAAAATGGGTTGCAGGCCAGCAGCAGAGCTGAGAATAGACCCAGGTCTCCCACTTCCCAATCCTGTGCTCCAACAACTAGGAGCAGAAAAAGACCGTTACGCACCTTTGTAACTGTTGTTCTTCGAGATGTGTTGCTCATATCCATTCCAATTAGGTATGTGCACGCCACGTACACGTTCGTCGGAAGATTTTTCATCCCAGCAACACTCGGTGGGTCAGTTGAGGCGCCCCCCGGAGTGGCGCCACTATGGCACCGGATATATACCCCTGCCGACCCATCGCCCCCTCAGTTCCTTCTTGCTGGCTACTCCAACAGAGGGGAAGGAAGGCAGGTTTGGAATGGATATGAGCAACACATCTCAAAGAACAACAGTTACAAAGGTGAGTAACCGTCCTTTCTTGTTCAACTGCTTGCTCATATCAATTCCAATTAGGTGACTCCCAAGCCTTACCTAGGCAGTGGGCTCGGAGTGAGATGTCGCGGAATGAAGTATCGCTAAACCAAATGCCGCATCATCTCTGAACTGCTGCACTAATGCATAGTGTGAAGTGAAGGTGTGCACAGATGACCAGGTCGCTGCTCTACAGATCTCCTAGATGGGTACATGGGCCAGGAAGGCGGCAGATGAAGCTTGAGCCCGAGTAGAATGGGCGGCGAGATGGCTAGTGGAAACGTGAGCCAAGTCATAACAGGCACAGATGCAAGACGTCACCAGCTAAATCATCCCAGACGAGTCTTTGTCAAGCTGGGCCTTAAAAACCTCAAAGGATGGAGATTCCACCACCTCCCTAGGTAACTCATTCCAATGCTTCACCATCCTCCTAGTGAAATAGTGTTTCCTAATAGCCAACCTAGACCTCCCCCACTGCAACTTGAGACTATTGTTCTGTCATCTACCACCACCAAGAAAAGACGGTTACTCACCTTTGTAACTGTTGTTCTTCGAGATGTGTTGCTCACATCCATTCCAGTTAGGTGTGCGCGCCGCGCGTGCACGTTCGTCGGAAACTTTTTACCCTAGCAACTCCAGTGGGCCGGCAGGTCGCCCCCTGGAGTGGCGCCGCCATGGCGCCCAATATATATCCCTGCCGGCCCACCCGCTCCTCGGTTCCTTCTTGCCGGCGACTCCGACAGTGGGGAAGGAGGGCGGGTGTGGAATGGATGTGAGCAACACATCTCGAAGAACAACAGTTACAAAGGTGAGTAACCGTCTTTTCTTCTTCGAGTGATTGCTCACATCCATTCCAGTTAGGTGAATCCCAAGCCATACCTAGGCGGTGGGGTCGGAGTGAGAAGTCGCGGCATGGAGCACTGCAGATCCGAAGGCCGCGTCGTCTCTTGACTGCTGGACCAGGGCGTAGTGGGAAGCAAAGGTGTGGACCGATGACCAGGTCGCTGCCCGACAGATTTCCTGGATGGGCACACGGGCGAGGAAAGCCAGCGACGACGCCTGCGCCCTGGTAGAATGCGCAGTCACCCGGCCCGTAGGGACATGGGCCAAGTCATAGCAGGTCCTGATGCAGGACGTTACCCAAGAGGATAACCTCTGGGAGGAGATAGGAAGCCCTTTCATGCGGTCCGCTAGTGCCACGAAAAGCTGGGGGGATTTGCGGAAGGGCTTGGTCCTCTCCACGTAGAACGCGAGAGCCCTACGGACATCAAGCGAGTGGAGCTGCTGCTCCCTGCCTGAGGAGTGAGGTTTCGGGAAAAAAACCGGGAGGAATATCTCTTGGTTGACGTGGAAGGCTGAGACCACCTTGGGGAGAAAAGCAGGGTGTGGTCTCAGCTGCACCTTGTCTTTGTGGAAGACCGTATATGGGGGGTCTACCACAAGAGCCCGGAGTTCCGACACCCTTCTAGCTGAGGTGATAGCTACTAGAAAGGCCGTCTTCCAAGAGAGGTAAAGCAGGGAGCAAGTAGCTAACGGCTCAAAGGGGGGCCCCATGAGCCGGGACAACACCAGGTTAAGATCCCAGGTTGGAGCAGGGGGACGGACGTTAGGGTATAAACGTTCCAGCCCCTTAAGGAATCTAGACACCGTCGGGTGAGAAAAAACAGAGCGACCATCCGCACCCGGGTGAAAGGTGGAGATAGCTGCTAGGTGGACTCGCAACGACGATATGGCCAGACCTTGCCCTTTGAGGGACCAAATGTAGTCTAAGATGTCGGCTACCGAAACTTCCAAAGGGCGGAGATTTCTCTCCACGCACCAACAGGAGAAGCGTTTCCATTTGGCCAAATATGTCGCTCTTGTGGACGGCTTCCTGCTGCCCAAGAGCACCTCCCTCACCGGCGTGGAGCAGCGCAGCTCAGAGCCAGTCAGCCACGCAGGAGCCACGCCGCTAGGTGCAGCGACTGCAGGTCCGGGTGACAGAGGGTCCCGTGCTCCTGGGTAATCAGGTCCAGATGAAGGGGCAGGGGAACTGGGTCGGCTATGGTCAGGTCCAGCAGCATGGGGTTTCAGTGCTGTCTGGGCCATGCCGGGGCTACCATGATCACGTGAGCCCTGTCCCTGCGCACCTTCAGAAGGACCCTGTGGACCAGAGGGAATGGGGGAAACGCATAGTACAGGTGGGTCGACCACTGGATGAGGAAGGCATCCGCTATCGACCCGGGCTCCCTGCCCTGAAAGGAGCAGAACGCTTGGCACTTCCTGTTCCCCTTGGACGCGAAGAGGTCCACCCGGGGATAACCCCACCTCCGGAAGATGGAGAGGGCGACGTCTGGGCGAAGGGACCACTCGTGTGACAGGAAGGATCTGCTCAATCGATCCGCCAGCGTGTTCCGTACTCCGGGGAGGAAGGAAGCCATGAGGTGAATGGAGTGGGCTACACAAAAGTCCCAGAGTCGTATCGCCTCGTGGCACAGGGAGGAGGATCTGGTGCCGCCTTGCTTGTTGATATAATACATGGTCGTCGTGTTGTCGGTGAACACCGCGATACAGCGACCCTGAAGCTGATGACAGAACGTTTGACAAGCAAGACGGACCGCTCTCAACTCCCGCATGTTGATGTGTAGCCCCACCTCCTCCTGGGACCACAGGCCCTGCGTCCTCAGGGTCCCTAGGTGGGCCCCCCAGCCGAGATCCGAGGCATCCGTTGTTAGGGACACCGAGGGCTGAGGTGGGTGGAAGGGGAGACCCGCACATAACACTGACTGGTCTAGCCACCAGCCGAGGGAATCTAATACCCTCTGGGGGATTGTGATTAACATATCTATCGGCTGTCTTGTCGGTCTGTAATGACTGATGAGCCACAACTGGAGGGGCCTCATGCGGAGCCGAGCGTAATCGGTCACAAAGGTACAAGCCGCCATGTGGCCTAACAGGGTTAGACATGTCCGCACTGACGTTAAGGGGGCTGTCCGCAGCCGTTGCACGATCGCCGACAAGGCCTGGAACCGCTGCAATGGCAGCAAGGCCCTGCCCACAGTGGCGTCCAGGACGGCCCCGATGAATTCCACCCTTTGTGTGGGAACCAGGGTGGACTTGTCCGTGTTTACCAAGAGGCCCAGAGTGGCGAACATGTCGGTGATGACGCGGACATGGCTGCAGACTTGTTGTTCCGACGTGCCCCGAATCAACCAATCGTCCAGATACGGAAACACGTGGATACGACTGCGCCGAAGCTGCGCCACAACAACTGCCATGCATTTCGTAAACACCCTCGGGGCCGTGGACAGGCCAAATGGGAGGACTGCAAATTGATAATGAAGAGGCCCCACAACGAAGCGAAGGAAACGTCTGTGACGTGGCCAGATGGCAATGTGAAAATACGCGTCCTGCATGTCGAGGGCGGCGTACCAGTCTCCCGGATCCAGGGATGGGATAATGGTCCCCAGGGATACCATGCGGAACTTCAACTTCACCAGGTACTTGTTGAGCTCTCGCAGGTCGAGGATAGGCCTGAGGCCCCCCTTGGCCTTGGGGATCAGAAAGTAGCGGGAATAAAACCCCTTGCCCTTCTCGTTCTCCGGCACCGCCTCTATAGCTCCTTTGCCGAGGAGCGTCTGCACCTCCTGTCGAAGGAATTGCTCGTGAGAGGGGTCCCTGAAGAGGGACGGGGAAGGAGGAAATGAAACAAACTGCAGGCGGTATCCCGACTGCACCGTGCTTAAGACCCAGCGGTCTGATGTTATTAGGGACCACGCTGGGAGGAAAAACGAAAGGCGGTTGGAAAACGGGGGGGAAGGATCCATTGGGGAAACTGTTACTGCGCCCTCGGGCGCACCTTCAAAATGAAGGCTTAGGTCCAGGCGGGGGCTTAGAGGAGCCTTGGTTCTGCCCCCCTTGGTTCCCCGAGTGCCTGCGCCTTCCGTTCCTGCCGCGGCGCCTGTTAAGGTCCTGCCGCTGGCGGAACTGGGGATACGGCCTGCGCTGTTGTTGTTGCTGCGGCCGGAAGGGTCTGCGTTGCGTCACGGGTGTGTGCATCCCGAGTGACCGCATGATGACTCGGTTGTCTTTCAGACTCTTGAGTCTGGGGTCTGTCTTTTCCGAGAACAAGCCCTGGCCTTCGAAAGGAAGGTCCTGTATAGTGTGCTGGAGCTCCGGCGGAAGGCCAGAAACCTGCAGCCAGGAGATGCGACGTATTGTTACACCCGACGCGAGGGTACGGGCAGCCGAGTCTGCAGCGTCCAAAGAGGCTTGCAAGGACGTGCGTGCGACCTTCTTGCCTTCCTCCAAGATGGCCGTAAACTCTTGGCGAGCATCTTGTGGCAGCAGCTCCTTGAATTTGTCTGCTGCCACCCAGGAGTTGAAGGCGTATCTGCTCAGCAGGGCTTGCTGGTTGGAGACCCTGAGCTGCAGCGCCCCAGCCGAGTACACCTTACGGCCGAGGAGGTCCATCCGCCTGGCCTCCCTGGATTTGGGGGCTGGAGCCTCCTGGCCGTGACGCTCCTTATCGTTCACTGATTGAACCACCAGGGAACACGGAGTCGGGTGCACATGGAGGTACTCGTAGCCCTTAGAAGGAGCCATGTACTTCCTCTCGACGCCCTTCGCAGTAGGAGGAATGGAGGCCGGAGACTGCCAGATGGTGTTGGCGTTGGCCTGGATGGTTCGTATGAATGGTAGGGCGACTCTGGTGGGAGCGTCTGCCGAGAGGATGGTAACGATTGGATCCTCTATCTCCGAGACCTCCTCGGCTTGCAGACTCAGATTTTGAGCTACTCGCCTGAGGAGGTCTTGGTGCGCCCTGAGGTCCAGCGGGGGGGGGGGGGGGGGGGGGGCTGTTGGAGGAGGTACCAGCCACCGCTTCATCCGGGGAGGAGGATGAGGAGACCCCCGGCAAGAGAGTGTCTAACGGCGGGTCTCCTTCGGCCCTCGCCTCTGCCTCAGGAGCCAACGCGGAGTCTTGATGCTTGGACCCTTCCTCCCCATCCGGGGAGGGAGGGGGGCGAGACAACGAGGCTTCAGGTGCCCTGCGCTCCGCAGTCGCCGGCCTAGCAGGGAGCTGTTGGGGGCCCTGGGCCTGATGGTATGCCCAGGGTGTCCAGAATCCCCATTGTTGCGGGCCTTGGTCCTGCTGTGGCGGATCGCTGAACAGCGCCGCCTGCCGGTCGGTGCCCAGCGCATACCCGCTGTCCGTTTGCGAAGATACGGACGGCTGTCTAGAGGGCCATGGCGGGGCGGACCCTGGATGGTAAGGGTCTGCGCGGGCCGGCACGGACGATCTTCTCGGTGCCGGAGACCGGTGCCGGGAGTCATATCGGTGCCGGGACCGGGACCGGGTTCTGTCACGGTGCCGGGATCTGGACCGGTACCGGGCGCCGCTTCGGTGCCGGGATCGGGACCTGCCACCAGCTCGGTGCCGGGAGGTCGACCGGTGCGGCGAGTAATGTCTGGATCGGCTCCTGGAATCGCGGTGCCGGTATCGGCGGCTGGAGTCCGACCGCGATCGTCTTGATGTCGACCGGCGCCGTGAGTGCGACCGGTACCGCTGAGGGGAGCGGTGCCGGGACTGCGAGCGGCGGCGGGATCTGGAGCGACCGTGACGTCGGGACCTGGATCGAGAACGTAAGTCCCGAGACGGTGCCGACATCATAGGCTTGCCTCTGGACACGACCCGCACCGGAGGTACCGGGGGTGGCAGCTGAGTGGGCTCAGTCATGGCTATGAGGTCCCGTGCCGAGGCGAAGGTCTCCGGTGTGGATGGCACCACTATCTCAACCCCAGATGTCATGGGGGAGCTTGGCGGCACCGGACTCGACGGACCCGCCGGGCCCGGAGTCGACGGTGCCGGCGGCGCCGCGGCCGATGTTGAGGCCGGGCGCTCCAGTCGGGTCTGCCTGGCCGGAGTAATAGACTTCGACGGCCTAGGCTCTGTCCCCGGTGCCGGAGAAGGTCGGTGCCGGGGAGTCTTCTCGGTGCCGGGGCGATCCGGTGCCGGCGCCGAGATCACGGCCTGCGAAGCCGCCGGGTCAAGTGCCACCTCCATAAGGAGAGTCCGGAGCCTTTGATCCCTCTCCTTCTTTGTCCTTGGCTTAAAAGCCTTGCAGATGCGGCACTTGTCGGATCTGTGCGATTCCCCCAGGCACTTCAGGCACGCGTCGTGGGGATCGCTGGTAGGCATGGGCTTCTTGCAGGCCGCACACTGCTTGAAGCCCGGCGAACCAGGCATGAGCCTGGTGCCGGGTGCCGGGAAGGGCTAAGCCCCCGGCGAAGAACTATTTACAAACTACTTAACTTAACTACTACTATCTACACTTAACAATCTAATTAACAACTACAATAGTGCTAGAGATAAACGATAGATAACAAGGAGAGCTAGGGACGTGGAGGACAGCTATGCCAGTTGTCACGGAGTGTGGGGAGTCCGGTCCTGCACCCCTCTTCCTGGGACCCACAGTGACTCTCAGCCAGCCGGTAAAACAGAAGGTTTATTGGACAACAGGAACACCGGTTACAGCAGAGCTTGTAGGCACAGTCAGGACCCCTCCACCGAGTCCTTCTGGGCTTTCAGGGTGCTGGGATCCTAGCTAGGATACCCTGAATTCCACCCACACAGCCCCAAGCCCAAACTCAAACTGCTTCCCTCCTGCCACTCCCTTCCTTTGTCCCCTTCCCGGGCAAAGGTGTTTGACCTTTCCCCTCCCTTACCTAGCTCAGGTTACAGGCTCTGGCATCGTCCATCTCCTAAAGTCCTCCCCTGCTCTCCCACTCCCCACACAGACAGTCCCTACTGCATCACATCTCTCCCCCCTTCGAGACTGAACTGAGCGGGGTCACTCTGCCCAGTGACCTGGGGAAGTTCAGGGCCCCCTCTCCGGGACAACGCATCCGCTGTCAGGTTGGCACTTCCCTTCACATGGACCACGTCCATGTCATAGTCCTTCAGGAGCAGGCTCCACCTCAGGAGCTTGGCGTTGGCTCCTTTCATCTGGTGCAGCCAGGTCAGGGGAGAGTGGTCGGTGTACACGGTGAAGTGTCGCCCAAAGAGATATGGCTCTAGCTTCTTAAGGGCCCACACCATGGCCAGGCATTCCTTCTCGATGGCCGCATAGCTTTGTTCCCGGGGTAGCAGCTTCTTACTCAGGTACACGATGGGGTGTCTCTCCCCCTTTTCATCCTCCTGCATTAACACTGCCCCCAGTCCCGTATCTGAGGCATCCGTGAACACCATAAAGGGTTTGTCAAAATTTGGGTTTGCTAGAACTGGGCCACTAACCAGAGCCTCCTTCAGCGCCCGGAAAGCCTCCTGGCACTGCTCAGTCCAGATCACCTTGTCTGGTTTCCCCTTTTTGCACAGCTCAGTGATGGGGCCGGCTTCCAACGACCGACACGGCGGTAAGAAGGAACTGAGGAGCGGGTGGGCCGGCAGGGATATATATTGGGCGCCATGGCGGCGCCACTCCAGGGGGCGACCTGCCGGCCCACTGGAGTTGCTAGGGTAAAAAGTTTCCGACGAACGTGCACGCACGGCGCGCACACCTAACTGGAATGGATGTGAGCAATCACTCGAAGAAGAACAGTTGAGCTCCATCCTCTTTGGAAACTCACTTCAGGTAGTTGAAGGGCTACTATCAAATCCCGCCTCACTCTTCTCTTCAGACTAAATAACCCCCGTTCCCTCATCCTCTCCTCGTCATGTGCTCCAGCCCCCTAATCATTTTCGTTGCCCCCTGCTGGACTCTCTCCAATTTGTCCACATCCCTTCTGTAGTGGGGGGACGAAAACTGGATGTAATACTCCAGGTACGGCCTCACCAGTGCCGAATAGAGGGGAATAATCACTTCCCTTGATCAGCTGGCAATGTTCCTACTAATATAGCCTAATATGCCGTTGGCTCTTCTCTTCTCTTCTCTTCTCTGTTTGTCTATGTGGGGATGACACTCAGTTATGACACACGAGGCAGCCTTTGAATGCGGTTCGGTTTGTTTTAAACAAAAGAAGGTGACAGATAAAATTCAAAACATTTATTGGAGTGTGTTGTACAAAAAGTCTTCCAGTCACAAAATGTATATTACAAATCATTGAAAGAGACATTTGGCATGCATATTTCTTAAAACAAAAAATTGTGAAATGATAAAGTCTAGATCTTTGTGTAGTTTTCATATGCTCCACCCCAACATTTTCTATTTCTCTGTTCTTCACTTAGATATTTTTTTCATAATAACTTATTTAAAAACTCAATAAGCCATTATTAAAAAGCTCTTTTACAGCAAATTTCCCAAGGAAATGTCAGTCAAGGTGAGCAGTGGCCTATACCTGGAGCTAGCAAAAGGCTGTGTTAAAAAATTACAATTCAAGTCAGTATTATTTTGTCCAAATGTAAAGCCTCTTGGCTTAAACTTTGTTTAAAATAGCTTATTGCTTGCAATATTAGTGTAACAATCTGGGTATCTGAAAAACACCAGAATGTCTGTCCGACCCAGCAGACTACATCATGTAGACTACATCAAATCTACATAAACTCATGACTACAAATTATTGGAAATTCAATAAAAGACATTTTCTTTTACTAACCCCAAAGTCAATACAGTGCATTGTGCTTCTTTGAACTAATTCTCTCAAAAGTAAGCATCTTTTTTTCCCTCTAGACGTTAGCATTTCAAGAAAGGCATTATGTTTACAAATAATAATTGCATGTAAATATGGGCTTATATAAAAATCACCTTTAAATTATTTTAAAGCTATGCATATTTAAGGGCAAATAGAAATTCTGTTTCCCAGGCCATTTTAAGTTTCAAACAGTAAAAAAATCTAACACAATTTGTCTCCACATTTAGCTAATGCAATGCTTTGAAATGCAAACACCAACCATCCTTCCACTCACTGGTCCCTAATAAGGCTGTGTTTCCTTCCAAGTCAGGGGTTTGTAATTGGGTCCAACAGCGACAGTAAAAGCCAGTATCCAATATGGACATGCCCGCTGTTTAGAGTTTAGCCTTTCAAAACTAGATGTAGAAAGAATAATTATAAAATGGCTTAAGACTGAGAAAGTGAGATAAGTGGCTACAGGGCATGCATTATATTGTTAAAAACCTGCCACTTGTACTATCCTTCTCCTATTAACACCGGGAAGGGGAGAATACGGAAGGAAGAATTCACCTTTCAGATGGGATGAGGGTGCAGAGTAATCTCTAGGAGCCACTTTCTGACCCCTACAGTATGTCTGACCGGTTTCAGGTTAAGGATCTTTACATGGGATGTTTGAAAAGAAGTATTTTAAGTGTATAAAGAACATTAAACCCCTCTGGGCAAATGCTGTGGGTTCTGCATGCCCTGTTCCTCAACAAAAAAAACATATATACCGAGTGCATTTCCCTTCACAGTACACTCTGGTTCACATTGTAATGTAACCAACAGCAAATACATTCAACAGAGTCAAACTAAGCTAGCCTTTACATTTCAGGCTGTGGGAAGCTGACTCACCCCCCTCCCCCCCCCCCCCCCCCCCCCCCCCCGCCGCTTCCTGAGACTATTTTTTGGTTCGTACTATGAATGCACCCTATATGCTGGCCAACCCCCAGCCACTGGCATAGCAACACTGATGAAAGACCTACAAATCATTGCTAACTCCTTTTTTTATGCTTTCAGGGACAAATCTAGAGTCCTGTACCAGCCCAAGTAGCCAGACTGGGTACTAGGCATGTGCAGGGAGAGAGGAATCATGGCCGCTCCATTGCCTGGGCAGAGCTGCCATTTCCCAGAGGCTACTGCAGCACAATAGCTTTAATGTGGCCTGAAGCAGGTTGTCAGGAAGGAGAAGGACATGAGGATTTGTGTAACCATGCCTCTCCCGCTGCATGTTGTCACACCAGGAGCTCAGATTCTTCTGTGGCAGGGGTGGGCAAACTTTTTGGCCTGAGGGCCACATCAGGGTTCTGAAACTGTATGGAGGGCCAGGTAGGAAAGACTGTGCCTCCCCAAACAGCCTGGTCCTGGCCCCCTCCCACTTCCTGCCCCCCTCAGAAAACCTGACCCATCCAACCCCCCCTGCTCCTTGTCCCCTGACTCTAACCGCCCCCTCCCCAGGACCTTACCCCTTATCCAACCCCCCTGCTCCCTGTCCCCTGACTGCCCCAACCCCTATCCATGCCCCCATCCCAGCAGGTTCCCCTGATTTTCCACGTCTATCCAACTGCCCTCTGCTCCCTGACTGTCCCCCTGGGGCCCTCTGCCCCTTATCCAACGCCCCCAATCCCTGCCCCCTTACCATGCCACTCAGTGCACCAGGAGAGGCAGCCCCACTGCCCGGTCGGAGCCAGCAACACCACCACATAGTCTAGAGCACTATTGCAGGGTGGCGGCTCTCGCAGCCATGCTGCCTGGCAGGAGCTCGCAGCCCCGCCACCCAGAGCGCTGGTGGCATGAAGGGCTGAGGGGCAGGGGGAGACAACAGGGGAGGAGCTGGGGGTTAGCCTCCCCGGCCAAGAGCTCAAGGGCTGGGCAGGACAGTCCCACCAGCCATAGTTTGCCCACCTCTGCTCTATGGCCATGCCATGCAGGAGGGTGCTGGATTTGCTCCCCTCCCACACCCCAAGTACCTTCACAATATGCAAACCTGGGAGAGGGAGCATTTATAGCACGCTTTTCACATAGCTCTTTGTTGCTGTTCCCTTTGCTATTAGCGAATAGAGGCTTGCCTACATGGGGAAATTGACCAGCCGTAGTTATTCCAGTGTAACTCATAGACTCATAGGTCAGAAGGGACCAATATGATCATCTAGTCTGACCTCCTGCACAAGGCAGGCCACAGAACCCTACCCATCCACTTTTATACAACCCCTAATCCAGGACTGAGTTATTGAAATCCTCAAACCTGGTTTGAAGACCTCAAACTGCAGAGAATCCACCAGCAAGTGACCCATGCCCCACGCTGCATGGGTCCCTTAGGTCAGAATAAAATGACTTGAATTCCAGAATAGAATGTCCACACCAATGAGTTATATTGGTATAGCTAGAGCAAAATAATTATTTTGTGCTAACTAGACTGATCAATTCTCCTCACAGGCCAACTCTGCCTTCTTCAGGAAACCTGTATTTGTAATATTAAGTCTATTGCCATGGAAATTCTGATGATCTTCCACATACAACATGAATGGCTCACCTGCAGGATCTAATAGAAAAAGATGGCTAGGTAGAAAGAAGCTACACTTGGTCTGAACACAAAGCTTTAATTAACTATTGGGATTGCCAAAAAAAAAAAAAATACAAAAAAAAATGTAACAGTGCTGCTTTAGATCTGGTATAGCAGAAGATGCTTCCACTTTGGAGTGCCTACTTTAATCTAATGAAAGAGTCAGGCTGAATGCTCAGCAAGTCCAACATAAATGGGAAAGATGGTGTTTTCAGAAGAGACACATTAATGTAAACAAGAAGCGGAATACAGTAGTTTTACTGTGTCTTGCACTTTACAATCAAGAATTGCTTCTTACATTTTAAGTAGCCTTCTGAAAAATGCAGTGGTAACAATCACCAAAGCAAAGATGCTTTTAGGAGGTTAGTCTTAGTCTATTGAGCTTCTTATACTGTCCCACCTCACCACCGTCTCTAAGCACCTATGTTACATGAATATGGCATGGCAAGAGGAAGAAGCAATTCACATCCAGAAATCACTGCTGCAGCCTTTTTTGCCTTTCTTAATGGTGTACGCTTGTGTGTCAGTTTCAGGCAGGATTATTACAGTTAACAAAGGCCGTAAAACATCAAGCTCTTCAACCTTGCATGTGCAGAACTCAGAGGAAGTTAATCTGTACCAGCACTGGCATTTGAATAAGCTTCTAGAAAGTTTCATAGGAAACAACTCCACATTTAGGGCCCAAATTCTGTAGACACTTACTAGGGGATGTTGTGCTCACACCATCTTGGCCAGTCCCACTGACTTCGATGAGCTAGTTAAGGGTAAAAGGCACTACAGCCAGTAGTAACGGTCTGCCAGCATCAGACCCTAGAGCAAGACACAGACTCATATTCAGTATGTGTTGCATAAACTATGGCTCAGATCACATGAGGTCTTTTCTGATACAAGCTGCCCTTCTAGCCCGGACTTTACAAGGAAATTCACTAAATAAAGCCAACTGAGTCGTCAATGAACTACATATTATTCTATATAGTTTAAAATATTAAAGCAATAAGTCTACTACAAAACAGAATGAGCACTCTGAATACTGGCCAACATTAAAAAATATATAGAGAGAGATCTTTAAAAAAAACCTATCTTCTATATAAGGTAAATCATGAAAACAGAGTTGGAAAGGGAAACAGAGTCCAGTGATTAGAAGATATATTGCAAAAACAGTTTCACCCTGATTGCATTCATTTGCATAACAATAATTTAGAAAAGGTAATTGGTAGTGGCATGGCTGAGAAACACAATTTCAGCTATATATATTTTACAGCAATAGGTATGATTTACTACATATTAAACCACCTACTCAAGCAGAGTGGGAATATAAGAAAAATGACCAAATACAAGGACAAAGAGAAACATTATTCCAAAAATCCATTTCTTTTTACTGCTTTTTCTACAATGAACTGTTGATAATGGACTAAAACATAATTCTAAATACTTTACTAGCATTTAATTGTGATAATTAAATCACCTTACTGAGGTGAACATTTTGTGAACACCTGCAGAAAATTAGCACCTTTGATATTTTTTAAGTGAGAGGAGAAAGTTCATAACCTTTTTAAAAATCACTTGCATTGTAGCAAAGCTAGCCATTAAAGTCACTAACCTGGCCTTCTAAGTTATATCTGTCAGTCTAAACACTGTTCAGAGAACATAATGTCCAAAAGCCACTGAAAACATCCAAACCTTCTAGCTTGTGTGATGAATCTACACTACTTGAACAACAAGACCAGAGTTCTAGAGTGCAGATAGTACAAGAGTTCTATGCTGGCATCAAATAGTATCCAAATTATCAACTACTGGGAAAAAATGTTTGCTTACTTTGCAGTCAATATATTCTTTGGAGCAGTCAATTATACTTCAGAGTGTATAAAGATGCACTATCACAAGAATCCTAATGCTTCTGGTAGTCAAAAGTTACCTCTGGTAAAAACACAAGAGAGGAAACCTGAACTTAAGGAGACATTACCAGATACAATAACTTTTTTTTAGTAATATTTTACTTCTAGTATGTATTGTACTTACATTATTTGTGTTTACTTAGAACATTTCAGTCAGGCTGGACAACCTGCTGCGGCAAACAATGCAAGAAACTGCTTACACCCAAACCAAAAAGTTCTCACTTTTTAAAGACATTTTGCAAATGCTTTGTTGCCTAAACTATCTGACAATGTCCCTTTACATACAATAGAACTATTAATAAACGGAACGTAGCAGTGATAAAAAAAATCAACATTTACAATTGCTTTTTAAAACCTCATCATAGCCAAAAATAAAGTATTTTAAAATCTAAAATCTGAATTATTGAACCAAAAGTTCTGTTTAATGACAAATACTTTACAACCATTCATATCATCATATCTATTGTCCATCACAATTTCACCCTTGCATCCACTATTTATTAGGGTCTCAAACGTGACTGAAAGTCCCAATAAATAAAACTGTGAAAAATTTCAGCTTTGATCCCTCATTACATTCAGACTATACCTGCCCAAGAGTAACTGGGACCCATCATTCTCCACCACTGTTAGCAATGACGGAGTGATAATGCGGACAGGGTTCAGATGTTGCCTAATCCTACTTGGAATAGAGTTAAATGCCACGGTACTCTTGCCACCTCTGTCTACACTGCAGCTTCTATCATTGCTTCCACTGGTGGAGCAGCATCTGTGGTAAATTCTGGGTTATAATTTTCCTAGCGTATACAAGACTCAGTATATCAAAAGGATATTACCATTTTCTTAAATGGCTCCAGTACTGTGGGAAGCACTCATGTTGGGTTCTCCGAAAGCCCTATATAGGCTCACACTGCCTTAAATCTGTTATTTAAAAACCAGTTTGAAGTTAAAGAATGACATATTTACTAAGACTGTCAAGCAATTAAAAAAATTAGTTGTGATTAATCACGTGATTAAAAAAAATTAGTTGTGATTAATGGCACTTTTAAACAGTAATAGAATACCATTTATTTAAATATTTTTTGATGTTGTCCACATTTTAAAATATATTGATTTCAATTACAACACAGAATACAAAGTGTACACTGTTCACTTTATATTTATTTTCGATTAAAAATATTTGCATCAAAAAAAACAAAAGAAATAGTATTTTTCAATTCACCTAATACAAGTACTGTAGTGCAATCTCTTTATCATGAAAGTTGAACTTACAAATGTAGAATTATGTACAAAAAATAACTCAATTCAAAATTAAAACAATGTAAAACTTTAGAGCCTACAAGTCCACCCAGTCCTATTTCAGCCAATCCCTCAGAGAAACGAGTTTGGTTACAATTTGCAGGAGAAAATGCTGCCCACATCTTGTTTACAATGTCACCTGAAAGTGAGAACAGGTATTCGCATGACACTGTTGTAAGCCAGTGTGGCAAGATATTTACATGTCAGATGCACTAAAGATTCATATGTCCTTTCATGCTTCAACCACCATTTCAGAGGACAAGTGTCCATGCTGATGACGGGTTCTGCTTGATAACGATCCAAAGCAGAGCAGACCGATGCATGTTCATTTTCATCATCTGAGTCAAATGCCACCAGCAGAAGGTTAATTTTCTGTTTTGATGGTTCAGGTTCTATGGTTTCCACATCAGAGTGTTGCTCTTTTAAAATTTCTGAAAGCATGCTCCACACCTCGTCCCTCTCAGATTTTGGATGGCACTTCAGATTCTTAAACCTTGGGTCGAGTGCTGTAGCTATTTTTATAAATCTCGCATTGGTACCTTCTTTGCATTTTGTCAAATTTGCTGTGAAAGTGTTCTTAAAACGAACATGTGCTGAGTCATCATTCAAGACTGCCATAACATGAAATATATGGCAGAAAGTGGGTAAAACAGGAGACATACAATTTTCCCCCAAGGAGTTCAGTTGCAAATTTAATTAATGCATTTTTTTTTTAATGAGCATCATCAGCATGGAAGCATGTCCTCTGGAATGGTGGTCAAAGCATGAAGGGACATACAAATGTTTAGCATATCTGGCACGTAAATACCTTGCAACGCCCGCTACAAAATGCCATGCAAATGTCTGTTCTCACTTTCAGGTGACATTGCAAAGAAGAACCAGGCAGCATTATCTCATGCAAATGTAAACAAACTTGTTTCTCATATCGATTGGCTGAACAAGAAGTAGGACTGAGTTGACTTGCAGGCTCTAAAGTTTTACATAGTTTTGTTTTTGAGTGCAGTTATGTAACAAAACAAATCTGCATTTGTAAGTATGAGGTGAATTGAAAAATACTATTTCTTTTGTTCATCATTTTTACAGTGCAAATATTTGTAATCAACAAATCAATGTATTTGAAAATGTATGAAAAGCATCCAAAAACATTTCATAAATTCTAATTGGTATTCTTTTGTTTAACAGTGTGATTAATCGCAATTAATTTTTTTGAGTTGATCGCATGAGTTAACTGCGATTAATCAACAGCCCTAATACTTATCCTACTTTCAAGGAGTCCTGTCCCATTTAAGCTTAAAATTCATTCTACTGCAGGTTTATATATAAGACAAAAGTTTTAATGGTGGGGAAATAATCCAATAGTCCAGTAGTAGGTGGAGGGGAGGATAAAGAAATCTATTTAAAAATCCTGGCAGTTTTGCTTGATTAAATTTTTTTCTATAAAAATGTAACAAGGAGTAAACTTTTAAAGAAATCAGATGATACATATAAAAATAGTTTTCAGTGGCTCTGGAGGAAAAAATAGCAAAAAGAAAAGAAAAGAAAGGAAAGAAGTAGCAAATAATGTTTTTTCACATCACTGAACATCCTCTAGACGTTGTCCTGGGATCCCCCTGGAGGAACAAAGAAATTAGTTAGTGCACAGTACAGTGACAGCAGGCCACAAGCACCTCATGTCCTGTCTCGACTAGTACAAAAGATAACTCAAGTTAGCTAATATGACTTGAAACACAATTTGGCACCTAGTGCAGACAGTTTAACACCTTGCAAACTTGTTAGCTGGTCCTGTTGTAACCTAGTCTCAGATATCATACTGGTTTAAAAAACATCTTTCTCCTAATCCAGATAAAGCCCCAGTCGGGGCTATCACTAAACGTGTTGGGAGTATGGCAAGAAGCAGTGTTGGCAGTTCCCTGCTATTATTCCACACTGGCAGAGAGAAGGGAAGAAGTGTGACATTGAGTCATCTTTAGAACTGTATTATCCTTCCTCTAAATGCAGTCTGTAATAATGCACAAACACACACCAATGAAGCTCGACCAGATATGTGGCACAGAGCTGTATCCTTGCACCATGCTTCTATGGATACAAAACACACAACACTGTGTATTTGTTTTAAGATTCTTCCACTCTCTGAATTCAATTTCCTTGAAACCAAAAATATCCAGAAGTTGATTTTAAAATTGCATTGGCCTAGCCTGTTGAGTTCATTGTGAAAGAGGCTACTAATGGCCACTGATCAAATCTGAATATATGGCAACAGTTTACAGTAGTTTGAAAGTGACCTCTAGTATAACATGCACAAAGTTTTTCTCTTCTGTCAGCTCTACTAGCTGCTGGCCATTCATTCTCCGATACTCATTCTAAAGCATTGGAATTTACATAAAAGGTGATCGTAACAAGGTCAGCCAGGTGTATTTATTGTGTAACATTTGTATCCTGCAGGCAAACACACCAGCAAAGCCCAGCTGCCATAGTGGGAACAGGATTATCCATTTTCCTGTAATTAACTGCCATATTTTTCAGAATATCTTCTGTCTCTTTAGAGCAAGAATGCTACAGACATTAGTGCTAGCCTTGCTAGTAGGGAAGACAGCACAGGCTCGTGGGAATCACTGATCACACAATTTCCCCGCTCTTATTTCATACAGCCGTTGAAGAGCAGCAATAGGAAACTACAGGGCAATAAAGATTTTTCTTTGTTCTGTGGAGTTTACACTATCACCAAACTTCACGGCTTTTCTCAGAAACACTCCTGCTGTTGCAAATCCATTAGCACCAGGATTATGTCCTAAAGTCTATGGCACCCTGACCTGTCAGCAGTCACTGCCTCCAGTGCATCTTGTGGGGCCCAAAAGGGTACATCAGTTCCTGAAGTTAAGAGCTCAGGAGCAGGGATTACAGAATGCTCTCTTTGGCACATCCTTTACAGGAACCTATTCCAAAAGCTGGGATCAGAAGCTTGCAAAAGCTGTTGGAAGATGCACCATTCTATGCTTGAATCTAACCCAATTCACCAGGCACAAGTGACGAGAAGTGGGAGGATAGCCTGAATTTAAACAAATGGTTATCATATTACCTGCTGGTGAAAGAGATCCTCTTCTCCAAACTCTGCTTCATCCTCCTCCTCATTCTCCCGCACCACAACTGATTTTGTGATGCTTCTTACTGCAACTTCCTAGACAAGGGGACAGACAAAGGTGTTCACTTTGCCATCAGCTCTTCTCCTCTCACCCAAACTTTCGGGAATTCCAAGCAGTTGGCCACATATTTGAATGATCATCCCTGATCTGGGGTTTTTATGAAACCAAATCCTAGCCAATAAGGTTCTGCAAACTACAGGCCCTCCCTTATTTCTGCCCATCTCTAAGTGTAGTGATGTAATTTTTGTTTTCAATCATCCTTATCTTTAGCTATTTTCTCTTATTCCTAGAAGTCTGAGAGACAGCAGATGCGATGCCTTTCTACCTCTCATGTGGGGTTTATTCATTTTTAAACAACTACTAATGGGCTTAACTGGGAACTGTGTCATAAAAGACTGTGGAATGTGCTAAGATCTGATCTATTTCTCTTAACTATTACAGAGCTAAACTGAAACCTCTGTCTAATTTCCACTCATATTCTATGTCAGTTGCATTTACCAATTATTTGGAATTGTTGTCTTCACTAAGCTACTACAGGGATTATTTTAAAACTCAGGAAGTTTCCTTTCCTTCCTAATTTATTGTAGCAAAGATTAGTAATAAGACGCTGTTGGTCCTCACAGCAGTTGTGCATTGGAATTGTATGTAGGAGGTACATCTGAATTTCTGGGAAAATCTTCCTAGATACAGACATTTCCAAGTGGAGAGTCTGACAAATATCAGGTTGTGGGGAGAGGTTATTTTATTTTTGAGCATCCTTCAGCTACTAATTGAATAAATGTGTCCAATCTGAATACTGGGCCAGTTCTCTTCCCTGTTTATATCTATGACCTTTTAGCCTACCTCTGTGTCCTGTGCTGCTGTTCCTGCAATACTTTCATAGAACTGTCAGCAAGAAAGGCATGAGAACTGATACAATGCTGGTCAGTTTTACTTTGCTATTGCTACTGGGCACCTGAAGCAATGCATGTTTACCAACAGCAGCCAAAGCATGATCCTGTCTTGCAAGATTCTTCTGCAGGGACAGTTTTCAAAAACAGTTGTGGGAGGATGCAGGACAACAAAGAATACATAGGAAACTGTGCCCAGTGGAAACTCCTGATATGGTTGCAGCACTGAAGAAATCTCTATTTTTTTGCATTATTATTGTTTACGTAGCACCCTTAAATATGCTAAGTATCATCATTTGGAATAATGAGCAATGCATTTGCTTTCTCTACTCGAAATGTATACTCAAATCCTCTACTCTCCAGAACAGTTCACTAAAAAGATCAACTAAAGTGATCAATATGTTGAACGGTATGTTTCCTAAAACCACATTTGAGCTCATAGATGTTTATCCCTTAAACCTTACAGACAAATGAAAACACTACTTTGTTTAAAAGAAGAGAGTTAAGGATAGTGTGAAACTGCAATTTTGTCAAAAATGCATAGACAAGTTTGGAAGGTAATGCAGCCCACATCATTTTCCAGAAGACAAAGCTTACCTCTCCATCAGAGTTCACCAGATATGTGCGGATGTCTCCTCCAGTGCCCCAGCTGCTCTGATTCTTCCACACAAGGACAGAAGGGGGGCTATGAGTCACACCTGCATCTGCAGCCCAGATCTAAGAAAGAGAAATTCTATACGCAGATGTTTGTGCCCTTTTTCTTTTTATATATATGTAAAAAATCCTATATTTTTACTTTTCTCATTACCCTTTTCTTGCCACCCCACTTGCTCCTCATTTCTCAATGACAGTGAAATAGATGAAACTAGAGTGAAACTATTTGCAGGAAAATGTTTTTTCCCCTACAAAACGTTAAGAAGCTGCAAGTTAATAGCAACCATAGTTACAGAGAAGAGAAAATACATGGAGTTTAATATTTCAGTTGTCATTTCTTTTCTGCATACAGCAATTAATCCTCCTGGACTCAGTGCATTTACTATCATGGTAGAGCCCAGAGACAAAATAGAGCTGCATACTCATCCCGTTAACCTCTTAAAAGGCTATATGTTCCCACTTGCTATGCCAAATATTTAAGCAATAATACAAGGAAAGTTGCGCCTTTCCTATGGAGGGACTTTTAATGCAGATTGCAGAAAGAATATCTAATTTATTAATGATTTATTTGGTGAACACAAAAATGCATATAAAATACCAGATAACAGGCC
This sequence comes from Gopherus flavomarginatus, assembly GCF_025201925.1. Taxonomy (NCBI): domain Eukaryota; kingdom Metazoa; phylum Chordata; order Testudines; family Testudinidae; genus Gopherus; species Gopherus flavomarginatus. Next base: position 926,712 of record NC_066640.1, on the reverse strand, counting down.
TAACCCAACAGCTCTTAATCCACTTAAGATAGTTCTGGAAAAATTCAACTCCCATATCATATTCTTTAGGAGCATGATCTTACTCCAAACAAAAGTGAGCTCAATGGGAGCAGGGGCAAGCCCTATATCAAGCCCAGTTCAACACTCGCTCACATTCACACCACAGCAACAACAAAAGTGTCTCCTCGGTGACTTACTGTAACAGTTTGCCCAGCCCTGAGGACATACTTTGGAGTAAATTTATAAGCAATTTCTTCCGCATCTCCAATTTGTCTCTTCAGTCTCCAGTTACCCAGAGACTGGTCCTAATGGAAAGATATAAAAGTTTATTTAGGAATAGATATCTACAGCCAGACAAATGGCATCTCTAATGCCTGTGTATTTATTAAAATGCTATGGATACAGTCACTAGCTTTTCCCACAGTGTGTTATTGGGTCACATGCACTGTAGCTTCTGGGACTATTTTTTTTTAATGCAATGAATAGTTTAGATTGCAAGCTCCTTATTTAAGGCCCAATCCTGCAAATACACCAGTAACTGTACTCACCCACTAATCCCATTAGAGTCAATGAGACTACTCAAATGAGTAAACTTACCTAGAGGTATGTTTGCAGGATCAGGCTACTAAATGGTAAGCTTCCTGGAACACAAACTATCCTCTTCTGTGTCCTGTATAGCACTGACCACAATATTGGTGCTGAAACAATACTATCAGCACATAAGTACCACTTTGTCACTTCTGAAGGAGCAGTGGCCAAGGGAGACTGGCCATCATCTCTCATACCGGGGCGCAGTATGTTTGGGTTACAAAAGGCCATGTCATATCTGCATGCTAGCTCACTGCAGCCTTTCTAAAGGTTCTACTGACACTCACCTTCTCAGAGTTGTTCTTAAGTTGAACATATTTTCCCTCCAGGTCTATCTCTTCTATGCTGATGCGTCCTGTGGCTGAGGCTTGCTGGGACACTTGGAAACTACTGCTGCTACCGCTGGTGCTACCACTACTACTCCCTGTGCCAATTCCACTTGTACCACTGCCTGAAAGCTCCTCTGCTTCAACCCGTTTTCTCTTGCCTCGAGAAGAGCGAACAACCGAAGTGCTGGTGCTACTGCTGCTGGAGGTAGCCTTGGAGACTGTAACACGGGAGGACGGGCTTGGAGACAGCTTCAATCTTAACGCAATCAAACAGACATTTTAACCAGATGAAGAAGGCTGCAGTTAGATTCTCGGGAGTGGTCCAGGGGATTAGTTGAGAGAATTAATATACACAATAACATGCCACAGTACACCAATATCCTAGGCTTTTACATGAACTGCTTTAAGGCATGATGACAGAAGCAGGAGAAACACAGAGCCCTGCAACCTTTGGCAGGTAAGTACAAAAAGAGCTAAATGTCAAGCACATGTTAATCCACAGTATTTCATAAACATTTGACTAGATGGGTGTTCAGATGAGAGCAGCTGCAATTGCCTCATTTTATGAACATTATGTATATAGTGGCCTCAGGTTCCAAGAGGCCAGCGTGGCCCTCAGTTAGGCAAAGTTTGGGCACTGGTGTTCAAATGGGACAAAATAATGTCAGAGCTGGGACAAATTCCCACCTGTGCAGAGTGTGAAGCATGTGAAACCTATACCTACCTCTTTTCCTCACCCTCCAGAAGTTTTCGGTAGGCACTGATCTCCATGTCCAGCGCTAATTTGACATCAAGCAGTTCCTGGTATTCTGCAAGCTGCTGCTGCATCTGGTCCCTCATTTCCATCATTTCCCTTTCCTTGGCATCTAGCATCTTCCTGAACCTGTCCTGCTCACCAGCCATCATATCCTCCAGTTCCCGAATACGATCTTCTGCAACACTAGCCTATGGTCACAGTAAAACAAGAAGTCAACCTAACATGTGTGGAGACAGAGAAGGATACATGATTTCCCTCTGACAGGTATTGCAAAAGGGGAAACAAAACTAGACAGCTAGACTCAGGAATTCAATTACAGCCATGCATTTCCAGAGGCAGAACAGACATATGGGTCACCATCTAGTCCATCCCACAGGGAAAAGGCAGTGTATTATTCACTCTATAGATTTAAGTGGCAAAAGCAAGAGGGCTTTAGGGAACACTTGGCAGGGCGTGCTTCTGCAACTTAGACATTCACTAGGCTCCTTGTCTACTGAAATCCAGACTAGTTAATCTTTTGGGAATGCTCCAAAGCCCCTTTCGTTCCCTGAAACGTAGGAAAAAAGTTGAGTTTTGAGATGGAATATATGCCACAGGGGTTACTGTACCAGGAACAGCTGGTAGTATTGGGGCTATAATGGCAGTTTAATAATTAGTGTAAAATGGCATACAGGTCACATTGTCTGATAAGTAACTTCAGAATAAAATTTTCATTGCAAATACTCACAATTACAAGTTTAAAATTCACCTTCCATTAAAATGTGTGTAAAATGTACTGTTTTCTACAAACATACCTGCTGCCAACTCATTCTCCAGAGCGTTCATGGGGTGTGAACAAAGGGAAAGGAAGTCAAGTTTTATATGACCAACAGTTCACACAGTTTTAGATGTACAGAAATGGAGTCTCTTCACCTGTTTTTGCAAGCCAGAAAGCTGGTAGCTGAGAGACTCTATCCTCATGCGAGCGTCCTTCAGTTCCTCCCGGGCAGCACTGGCAGCTTTGTCATTTTGGTCAGAGGACAGTTTGGCATTCTCCAACTGGAAGAGAGTTTGGCACAGGACACTCACATCAGACTAGGCTTCACAGGCTTAGGGTTGCACTGACTAAACCTGCTGGTGCTACTAGAACAGAAAGTCCATCCTCATCTCCATTATACACACACAATCTTTATATGACTGCAACACTAGCTAAGAAATATAACTAGGCACAGAGTCTGTGTCAGTAACAGTCTCTACTTCAAGTGACTACACATGTCCATTCCACTGTAGGTGACTCACAAGCAGTTTGAACTGGAGGTGGTTTCAATGTTTACTTTAATAAGGAATAGACGATTACTCATCCAAATCTGGCACTGTCTCTGGATTGCTGAGAGGCAGCAAAGTGAGAGGCAAATGTATGGAATGACGACCAGGGTGCTTTCTTACAAAATGTCCAAGATGGTTATATGAGCCATAAATACCGCAGAAGCTGTCTGAGGCCTCGCTGAATGGGCCAACACTCTACTCTGGGGCATCACATTATCAAACTGATAGCATAACTGAATATAACTGGATATCCAAGAAGAGATTCTCTGAGTGGACACAGGACAGCCTTTCGTTCTGTCTGCAACTGTGATGAACAGTTGTATTGAAGACCTAAATGATTTGTCTGATCCAGGTAAAAAGCCAAAGCTCTTCTAACATCTAAAGTGAGAAGCTTTTCCTTGTCTTTATGCATATGAGGCTTTGGAAAGAAGACCAGTCATCAGATTGCTTGATTAACATGAAAGCTGGAAACTGCTTTAGAAAGAAACTTTGGGTGAGGACAAAGGCAAACCGTTACTACAGAAGACCATATAGGGAGGCGCTGACACACTAGAACTTACAATCTCCCCACTCTTCTGGTTAATGTAACAGCAGCCAAAAAGCGCCACTTTAATTGAAAGATGTAGCAGTGAACAGGTTGCCAGAAACCCAAAGGGGGAACCCATCAGCTTTGCTGAAATTAGATTCAAGTTCCATGGGGGAGGGACGGTGTCAGGATACTGTATCTGTGGATATAATTTTTTTTTTTTCTTTTTGGTGCAGAATTCCCTCAGGAGTAAATTATATTCCTAGAGAATTGCCATTCTAAAAGTTAGTAAAGCCTCCTGGAGATTCAGCCTCCAGTGTCTCTCTGGGGTGCAGGTGCCATGTTAATTCCCTCCCTCTCTTTCAAGTTCAGGCTAAGACAATCCTTGCTGGTTTCCCTGATAGCTTTGTGGCTAATATGTAAACTGAGGTAAACCTAAATTTCTTCGTCTAAGACAGACCTGTTTATCACTTTTACTAGACTAGGATGTCTTTGTTTTAAATATGTTTTAATAATAATATACAAAGGGAATTAATAATTTCACATATAAATTCAAACATATCTTTTAAGTTGATCACAGCATACCAGTGCCTGGAATCCAGAGAAGGAATAATGGAAGCTAGAGTGATCTTCTGGATTTTCATTTTCTTCAGGAACTTGTTGAGTTATTTCAGATCTAAAATAGGCCTGAGACCTCCTTTTGCTTTTGGGATTAGAAAGTAGCAGGAATAAAACCTCTTTCCTGTGAGTAACACGAGAACTTCATCTATGGCTCCCACAAGACAGAGATTGGACCTCCTGTAATACAACATCTTCATGACAGAGGTCCCTGGACAAGGGCAAGGAACAGGAGTAGGAGGAGGGATGGAAACAAACTCAAGGGTACATCCCAATTTCACTATGCTTAAAACCCACCAATATGTGGTGATACCAGACCAAGATTTTAGGAAGTGGGATAGGCGATTAACAAATGGGGGATGTGAAAAGATGGCATTCTGGGGACTGGCAGCCTGTCCTTGACCAATGCATCAAAATGTTTGTTTGGAAGACCCAGCTTGCCTAGATGACTTGGCACTGCAGAGGCAGAAAGAGGTGGTAGACGTTTCTTGTAACTTCAGCTCTTCTTCCTGGACAAGTCCTTGGTACAGGTCACGAAATTTGGATAGTGGGAGTGCTATGGGTGAAAGGAGTTTCTTTTTGTTGCCAGCATATAAATACCCAGAGACTTAAGGGTCGCTTTTGATTCCTTGTGACTATGCAATCTTGTCAGTCTTTCCAGAAAAGAGTGAAGGACCCTCAAAAAGGATCTTGAATAATCTACTGGCACCACCCCCTATTCTAAGTACCCGTTTGGAGGTCTGGAATAGTCTGGTGAACTTGGGGGAGGGGAGAGGGACAACCCAAAATGACTGCAGCCATGAACACCACCACCTAATGAGGCCATGTCTCAAGCTGCAGAGTCAGTTGGGTCTAGACCAGCCTGCAAAGACGTTCTGGCAACTAATTTCCCGTCATCCACCATCACAGTAAATCCCTGTTTCAGGTCATCTGGAAGCCTGTCCTTACATTTTACATTAGTCCAATTTCTTTACTTTTTTGCTTTTCAGTAATAATGCCTGGTGACCCTGTCTCCTCTTTTTCACTGGCTACAGAGACTACCAGGGAGTCCAGAGGGATGATTATAGAAGTGTTTCAAGCCCTGTGAGGGGACGTAGTAACTCTCTGCTCTTTTTGCAGTAATGGGCAGGGAAGATGAGGTCTGCCACAGAACACTTCCAGGCCAAGGATAGCCTTCTTAATAGGGAGAGCTACCTTACAGGGTCCCACCGAGGCTAACATGTCTACAAGCACGTGTGACTTTCCCTGGACCTCCTCTGGCTGGATATTCAGAGTTGCAGCCATCCTCTTCAACATCTCCCGATGGGCTCTGTAATCATCAGGTGAGGGAGAAACAGACTCTGCTTATCACTGCCTCACTGGTGGATGAAAAGGAGGTGGTCAAGGAATGGTGAGGTGAACTCTTTTCTGATTCCTCCAAGGGCAACTCCTGAGAGCAAACCTCTGCATGTACAGGTCTCTACCGAGGATGGCTTGATGTGATTCTGGTACAGACACTTGCAAAGGCAAGTTGTGAGGCATGCTCTAGATTGAGGAGGGAAACCCCAAGAATTCCTGAAAGGCTACTGATATGGCCCCTGGACTTCAATTATGTCCAGGCCATTGGTTCTTGTCAGATAGACCATGCTGTGACTATGCCTGGTACCATGGTGAATAGGCACTCCATGGGAACTGCTGTATGCATTCAGGCAGTGACATGTAAGAAAAGACGGTTACTCACCTTTGTAACTGTTGTTCTTCGAGATGTGTTGCTCATATCCATTCCAGTTAGGTGTACGCGCCGCGCGTGCACATTCGTCGGAAAACTTTTACCCTAGCAACTCAGTGGGCCGGCAGGTCGCCCCCTAGAGTGGCGCCACCATGGCGCTCGATATATACCTCTGCCGGCCCACCCGCTCCTCAGTTCCTTCTTGCCGGCTACTCCGACAGTGGGGAAGGAGGGCGGGTGTGGAATGGATATGAGCAACACATCTCGAAGAACAACAGTTACAAAGGTGAGTAACCGTCTTTTCTTCTTCGAGTGATTGCTCATATCCATTCCAGTTAGGTGAATCCCAAGCCTTACGTAGGCGGTGGGGTCAGAGTGAAATGCGGCAGAATGAAAACTGCCGAGTCAGAGGCCACAGCCTCTCTTGACTGTTGAACCAGGGCATACTGCGAAGCAAAGGTATGGACCGAGGACCAATGGAGCTTCGCGACAGATCTCGTGGGTAGGTACACGAGCCAGCAAGGCGGCAGACGAAGCCTGAGCCCTGGTAGAATGCATGGTGATGTGGCTTGGTGAAATATGAGCCAAATCATAACAAGTGGGGATGTCCGCCATCACCCAAGATGAGATCCTCTGAGAGGAAAACAAGCAAGCCCTTCCTTTGGCCCGCTACCGCGACAGAGCCGGGGCACCTTAGGAGATGGGTCTGTCAGCACAATATAAATGCGAGCCCTCCACAGATGCCCAAGGAGTGCAATGGTTATGCCCATTGCGTTGAGCTGTGGGTAACATGAAAGGCCGAAACCCCTTAGGGAGGAGACGTAACAGCTACGAGGAAAGCTGTCGTGCAGGACAGGCATAGCAGAGGGCCAGTCGTGAACGGCTCGACTGAGGGAGACATAAGTCTGGTTAAAACGAGGCTGAGCTCCCAGGTCGGGGCTGGGCGGTGCACCCGAGGGTGCGAGCGCTCCAAGCCCTTGAGGGACCTCGAACCCATAGATCGTGAGAACAGGGAACGGCCACCTTAGCCTGCTGGGAGGTAGAGAGGCTGCTAAGTGTATCCTCAGCAATGATACCGTCAGGCCCTGCCGCTGAAGGCCAGAGGCAGGCCAAATAGAGGGGATCGAGACCTCAACAGGAGCAAGATCGAGCGTATTGCAGCCGTAGAAGAAACACTTCCACCTGGCCCTGACCGTTGACCAGGTGGAAGGCTGCCCGTCACCCCGACTCAGGTACGCAGCAGCCACACCGTGAGGTAAACCAGCTGCAGGACCGAGCGACAAAGCCCGTTGTCGCCCTGAGTGATGAGGTCTGGGTGGGGTGGAAGGGTAATTAGGTCTGTTACTGACAGGCCGAGCAACATGGTAAATCAGTGCTGCCTGGACCACTCTGGAGTGATCATGACGATGCACGCTCTGCCCCTGCGGAGTTTGAGCAGGACCTAGCGGACCAGAGGGAACAGTGGGCAGGCATAATGCAATTGGCCTCTCCACGGCATCAGGAATGCGTCCAAGATCGATCCTGCGGAGAGACCTCGGAAGGAGCAGAACATCTGACATTTCCTGCTCTCGCAGTGAGCGAAGAGGTCTGTGTGAGGAAACATCTCAACTTCCGGAAAGCCGAACGCCTCACATGGGGCAGAGTGATCGCTCGTAAGACCAGAAAGACTTGCTGAGGCAAAGCGTTAAGACGTTCCGAACGCCTGGGAGAAAGGACGTCGCCAGCTCCATCGAATGGGCCATGCAAAAGACCCGGAAATGGATGGCCTCCTGACAAAAAAAAAGGGGGGGGGGGCAATGTCCCTCCCCGGATACTCATGAAGCACATGGCCGTTGTGTTGGCCGTAAACACCGAGATACAACGGCCTCGCAGCTGCCGCCGGAACCCCTGGCACGCCAGGCGGACTACTCTCATTTTTGGGGCATTGATGTGGAATGCCAGCTCCCAAGAAGACCAAAGGCCTTAAGCCCGGGGGTGACCATGAGCACTCGAGCAGAGAGATGACGCGTCCGTCGTCCGGGCAGTGAGGGCTGGGGCGGATGAAACCGCATCCCTGCCCACATCAGGGAGGGAGGTAGCCACCACTCTAGGGAGTCTATGGTGTTCGAGGGAACGGTGACCACCATGACCATTGGCTCCCTGTCCGGGCGGTACGCCGAGGTGGGCCGGACTTGGCGAGGACGGAGGCGGAACGTGGCGTGTTTGGATACAAACTTGCGGGCAACCATGGACCCAGGAGACTGAGACAAGAACAAGTCGAGGTCGTTGGGAAAGCCCTTCGACCTCCTATGATTGTTGCCATCGCCTAAAACCGCAGGTGTGATAAGCAGGCTCCAGCTGGGTAGGAGACCAGGATAGCCCCTTGGAAGCCCAACCTCTGCGTGGGAACCAGAGTGGATTGCTCTATAGGAACCATCAGGCCTTGGCCTGTGAATAAGACCGTGACGATGTCCACGGACTGAGCGGTTTGTGTCTCAGAGTCTCCTCGGATAAGCGAATCGATGGTAGGCGGCGACTATGGCCGTAAGCCAGGAGAGTGACCGTTGGCTATAAAGCGGAGGTACCTCCTGTGCGGAGGGAAGATGGCGTCACGAAAGTACGCGTCCCTCATATCCAGGGTGGCATAGTAGCCCCCAGGAGGTAAGGATGGAATAATGGTTCCCAGGGATACCATGCAGAACTTCAACCTCATTCTAAACCGGTTGAGTCCGTGCAGGACCAGGAAGGTCTGACCTGTGCCCGCGTGGGGGACTAGGGCATAACGGGAGTAAAACCCCTCGCCCCTTTCGCCCGCCGAAGGGGGACAGGGCTGGAGCAAATTAAAGGTGATACACTGTCCCCAGGTACACCTTGGAAGGTTCGTCTCCGGTCCCAGTGGTAATTACGAGGGACCTTGACCTTGGCTCTTTAGGGGGCCTGACGTTCGTCCGCGACCACCTTGGCCTTGCCGTTAGCCAAAGTTCTGCCTCTGGCTAGGCACAGAGTATGGCGGCTGGGGCCAGAAAGGCCTGCGTTTAATCGCCGGCGTATGCATGCTTAGAGAGCGCATTAGGAGCCCATTGACCACCAGGCTTCGCAGCCTGGGGCTGTCCCTGCCACGACGAGGCCTTTACCAACAAAGGGTAAATCCTGAATGGCAAACTGCAGCTCCCGTCGGAGGTTTGAAACCTGAAGCCATGCACCTCATGGCGACGCCCAAGGCCAGAGTCCTGGCCGCAGTGTCTGCTGCGTCCAACGAGGCCTGGAGGGACGCTCCGGGAACCTCCTTTCCTCTGTCCTCCGAGACGGCAGCGGACTCCTGGCGGGAGGTCTGAAGGAAAACTCCTTCACCCCGGTGCTATAAGTATTGCAGCTAAGCAAGGCTTGTTGCTTTGCTACCTAGAACTGTAGGGCCTCTGCAGAGTACCCTGGCGGCCAAGCAAGCCCATGCGCCAAGCCTCTTTCGGCATTGGGGCGGGCGCCCGCTGGCCATCATGTCAGGATCATGGTCCTGAGCATAGAATCTGCGCATATGGAATGACACAGATGCATGTGCGGACTGCCACGGAGGTACTAAAGAAGGCACAGGCAGAGTCTCTGACTCACTGGGACCTTGCCCAACTCGGCACCGGGGACCGGCACCGGGAGGCGTACCGGTACCTGGAATCGACGTCATCGGTGCCTCTGCAGGTGTCGGTGCCAGGTAATCCAACTTAGACGAGCTCCCTGGCTGCGATGCAGATGGCACGGAAGCAGCAGGAGCAGGGGGTCTCAACCACGGCGCGTGCCGGGGAGCCATCAGGCACCAGCAGGAATCGTAGGCTCTCTCGACCTCGGAAGAAGGGAGCGGTGCCGAGCCGATATCGGTGCCGGCGACGGCCGGTGCCGAAAGGCCCTGGTAGTATCGGCGGGGTCCGGTGCCAAGGAGGCGCTACTGCCCGCCGCTTGATCATCGCTCGGCGCCCCAGGTGGAGGGGTAAGTGAAAATCCCACGCCGTTTTGCTCTCGGCTTAAAAGCCTTGCAAATGGGGCACTTAGCTGTCAAGTGTGATTCCCTGAGGCACTGGAAACAGGAGTCGTGTGGATCTCCCTTCGGCCGCGGCTTCTGGCACGCCGGCCCATTCGAAAAACCGGTGAGCCCCGCATGGGCTCCGGGACCGGGTTCATGGAAGGGGCTACTTCCCGAACCCCGCTAACTAAACTAACCATGTTAGCAAAGAAAACGTATAACTATACAAATATATAAATAAAAGGGTTATAACTGCGTAACTATATACGAGAAATACGAGTAGCTAGGGAAGTGGAGGTCAGCTAAGCCGCGCTCCACTGTTCCAACGACCGACACGGGCGGTAAGAAGGAACTGAGGAGCGGGTGGGCCGGCAGAGGTATATATCGAGCGCCATGGTGGCGCCACTCTAGGGGGCGACCTGCCGGCCCACTGAGTTGCTAGGGTAAAAGTTTTCCGACGAATGTGCACGCGCGGCGCGTACACCTAACTGGAATGGATATGAGCAATCACTCGAAGAAGAACCTCGGAATCCAATGACAAGTCCTCATCCTCCCACCAGGAGAGAGCTGTCACCATCAGTACTGGGGAGACAGGTTCAGAGCCTGGAGTTGGAGGTACTGCAAGATCATGGCTGGTTTTCCCCTACCTGCTACTGATCTGAGATGCACATTAAAGGGTGGGCTGACGGTACCATATGGGGCATCAGAGGAACAGTCGACATTGATACTTTAGACACTGGAGCTGGATGAGAATCCTGAACAGCCAGGAAAATCAGTACTGACAGGCTGAATAACTCCCAAGCTGCACATAAGCCTTGGGCACTAGACAGAATGCTGGGCAACAACAGCTGAGCCAGCACTCTGGTCACTGCAGTTACAATTAAACACTGCAGAACAGACCTGGTTAAGAAGAGTTGTGCCTAACTGGTGAGGGGAGGAGAGCTGGAAGGCTAATTAAGCCATTAGGCCAAGGCTCTGCTCTTCCCTGCTTGCCTCAAGAGCTGAGGGCTTCCTAAGATGGTAGGAGTACAGCTATATATTGTACAAGGGTGGTGGGAACGGACGTAAATAAACTGCACTGGGTGTTTTCCTAGCATAAAGGTCTCTGAACGGTTTGTGGACTTGAGCAGAGGTAGGAGTGAGTGGGCCCTGCCACAGGCACTAGGAAATCCTACAATACTGATATCTGAACTGAGGTCTATCTAGTCCAGTGGAGGTCCATCAGTGCCAGATGCTTCCAAGGAAGGAGTAAAAGCCCTGCAGCTGGCAGATAATCCACTCCCCTCATTAGGTCTCATGGTGATCTCTAGCAGTTCAGAGGCTGGTTGTAGCCCTGACACATGAGATTTATTAACCCTTCAAAAAAATTTGTCAGCATTAACTGTAACACTGGATATTTGTTATCCTTACAAATGTCCAATCACTTTCTGAATCTTGCTAAATTCTTTGTCTCAATGACTTCCTGAGGCAGTGAGTTTCACAATCTAAGATGTGCTGTGTGAAAAAAAATTTTTTTTTTAAAGTCTATAATGAATTTATCACCCCTTCTAATTTCATTGAAACTCTCCTTGTTCTTCTGTTATGACACAGGGAGAACAGAAACTCCAGATACACGTTCTCAGACCAGTTATTTTATATACTTTTATCAAGCCTCTCCTCACCCCAGGCAAACAATGTTTTTTCATTCTCTCTTCATGTGAAAGTTTTTCCAGCTCTCTAATCATTTTCAATGTCCTTGTCTGAACCCCCTTTAATTCCATAATATTCTTTTTGTGATGGGGTGACGGTACAGATTTTTATAATGCTGTTATAATCTATTCTCTGTCCCTTTTCTTATACATCCAAACATGTTGTTAGCTTTTTTGACCGCAGCTGATTATCAAGCAAATCTTCATAGAGCTGTCTACAGTGATGCCCAGGTTGCATTGCTGAGTTGATACATGCACTGTGCTGTAGTCATGTTGGTCCCAAGATATTAGAGAGAAAAATTGGGTGAGGTAATATCTTTTATTAGACCAACTTCTGTTGGTGAGAGTGACAAGTTTTGAAGCTTACACAGAGCTCTTCTTCAGGTGTGGGAGTTGATACAGTTAATTAGATTCCTGTAAGGTGTAGGAGTAGTTTACCTTTTTCCCTTCAATGTGCATTACTTTAATTTATCAATATTGAACTTCATCTGCCATCCAGACAACCTTAACCTGGCCCTCTGTTTGATACCATTGTTCTCATGGGACTAATTTTTATTTCCCACCGTCCGTGGTTTTGAATTTCATGTTAATTCACTTTCACCATTTACAACAGATGTGTTCATTGGTTTATAATAATAGTACACCTCTACCCCGATATAATGCTGTCTTCGGGAGCCAAAAAATCTTACCACATTATAGGTGAAACTGCGTTATATCAAACTTGCTTTGATCTACCAGAGTGCGCAGCCCCACCCCTCCGGAGCACTGCTTTACCACGTTATATCCGAATTAGTGTTATATTGGGTCGCGTTATATCGAGGTAGAGGTGCACTGTGAACTATATTACTCAGGGGCAGGGTTTCTAATAGATAAGAGCATTTTTAATACATTTATTTGGTAGGTATTCTATATGAGCACCTAGGTCTGATGCCATCAGCCTTTAGGAAACGCCAGCTAGTACAGAACTCTGTGACACCTCAGCAACACTGGCTTCTGCAAGAACATCAGACCTGTCATCCACGCTCTATACTAACTTCCCACAGAACACTGAATCAAGTTCAAGGTCTCAGTCCTTCTCTTCAAAGTGCTCAACAGCCTGGGCCCAGGGTATCTGAAAGACTATCTAAAGCTCTGGGATGAAGACTGTGGTCCTCACATAGTGAGACTCCCTACAAGAAGGATAAAGCTTGTTTGTGCAGGAGACAGAGCTTTCTCAAAGGCCAGACCAAGAATGCAGAATTAATTCCCCCAGGAACTAAGAACCATCATAAACCTCCCCATCTTCCAGTTCAAGGGCAAGGCGCATTGCTGTGACCTTGCCTCCTCTTAGAGAAACTCAGAGAAACAAGCGTACTTAGATACGTTTTTCAAAAAATATTCAAGATGGAACTAGACAAATTGCACAGGTCCTGTTACAAAGAAAATCCTGGTGTTACCTTAACTATGTGGCCACTCAGAGTGCTTCCATAGTAGCATGAAAGCTCCCTGAGACAGGAATAGAGTTTTCCCTTTGATTGTGAAGCAGCCAGTAGAACACTAAGATACTGGTAATATCTACCTTGGCCTGATAGGTCTGTTCCAGCTCCATTTTGTACAGTTTGACTTGTTCATCATGTTGATTGCGCAGATCCTGCAGGGCCTGGGCCATTTTGGATTCATACTCCTGCCGGTGACTGCTGTCTATCTCAACTAAACGGTGCTCATGCCGTTTCCTTGTCTCTCTCACTTCCTACATAAACAAAAATGCAGGCAAAGGTCCAAGTTAGGGTAAACAACATGATCAATTTCTTTTATACCACAATTAATTATTTTGATGTTATTTAGCTGCCAGGGTATTGAAAGCATATCACAAAGTCCAACACAGTTAAAAACACAAACTTTAGATCTGTTAAGGTGAGCTAAATGTTTTAACAGATACAAAGTTATCTGGTCCCTTTCTACAGGAGCTAATTTATAAATATATTCAAACATTAATTGTCTTCATTTAAAACACATAAAGAGATTCTAAAATAAGGGGTTATTCTGTGCTGCATTAACCAAACAAGAGAGAGCAGGATCAAATATCAGTTTTAACAGCAGAACAAGTGCAGCACAAAACCCTCTCCCCATAACATATACACATTAAACCAACTGGTAGATGACACTCTCTTTAGAGATTCATATATTACTCTGGTAAAAGTCGGTACACTGTGAACCATTTACAGGAGGTGAAAATAATGAATTCATATGGGTGTGCACTTAGGAGTTCAATCTGGATAAGCCCTATTTATTTAAGTCTTTGAATTAACAGTAAAAAACCTACATGTATCTTCCTTCCCTGAAGTATAACAGGACCTAAAATGTGATCCTCTTGAATTTTGTTTTCACTCAGACATTCTCTCTCTTTCCAGAGAACTGTGGGCTCTTGATGCCCTAAATCAGGGATAGGCAACCTATGGCACGCGTGCCGAAAACGGCATGTGAGCTGATTTTCAGTGGCACTCACACTGCCCGGGTCCTGGCCACCGGTCCGGGGGACTCTGCATTTTAATTTAATTTTAGATGAAGTGTCTTAAACATTTTAAAAACTTTATTTACTTTACATACAACAACAATAGTTTAGTTATATATTATAGACTAAGAGAGAGAGACCTTCTAAAAACATTAAAATGTATTACTGGCACACAAAACCTTAAATTAAAGTGAATAAATGAAGACTCGGCACACCGCTTCTGATAGGTTGCTGACCTCTGCCCTAAATTAACCTTTCAACATGTTTGCATGCATGAGCAACATAAATTCAGAATGACTTTACAAATTGTCTTACAGGAATATCCTACATCTGCAAACAGAAGAGAGACTCTCAAATGACGAAAAAATGTCTTTCCATTCACTGTGATGTGCCTTAATCTGATATACAGAGAATTCCATCTTGTGGTGTATTTACATGCAAAGATAACTAGAAGTGCAGAGCCAGGTAGTTCTGGGTGCTTACCCCAGCTCTGCCACTGATTTAACGTGTGACTTTATGCAAGTCATTTAATAACTTTGTGCCTCAGTTTCTCTATTTATAAAATGGGGACAATGATGATCATTTCCTTAACTCACAAGATTAGTCAATGTTTGCAGAGCACTTTGAGCAAAGGCTACATAAACTCTGCTTTAAGATTAAGTTGTCAGATTGATCATACCTCCTCAAATATGTTCTTCCGGAAATCCAGGTCCTCTTGTAAGCTCTGGCAGCGATTCTCCAAGTCCACCCGCATCAATGTCTCCTTTTCCAATTGCTTCTTAGCCACAGCATGACCATCTTCTGCCTAGTGAGAAATTCAGAATCCACATTTTAAAACTGCATTTAAGTTCAACTGGCATCCGTGTTCTCCATTTATGAAATTCTACACAGTGCCCTTAATTTAATTGCCTATTCCCAAGTCTTCCCAACTATTTGTCCATTCCCAAGTTAACGAGTTTCCCAAAAGAATACCAGTGACTACATTTAAAAACAACTTTCATATGCTGGTATCACCTACTACAATTCATATTTATCTCAGTACTGTCTGATAACATAACTGGGAATTGTTAGCTCCCCATACTTTATACATGGAATAGATTATTCTTTAAATATTTTCCACTGGGACAGCCAGGGTATTACTTCTGCACGTACTTGATGATGTAAAAGGATGGTGCTGAAGCAGTGCTGAAATGCCAGGCTTTACTCAAGACAATGTTAGGCTGCCCCTGCTCATGAACAAACATTTGTGGGTTTCATAAACCAGTTGAGAAAGACAGGCATCTGCATACCGGAGTTGTTCGATCGAGCAAGAACCACACATATACAAATTTAACCTCTATACTTAACATATCAATCTCTAAGTAGATATATTAGCATGGCTGTGCAACACATTACAACAATAAACTAATGTAACAAATTCAACAGGATAGAGTCTTTCTTTGTACGTAGGTAAACCCTAAAATGTTCATTTACATACCTTAGCAAGCTGGGTCCGCAGGTCAGCAACCTCTGCTTCCAAACTGCGCTTCTCATTAAGAGCAGTACTGAGTTCTGCTTCACTTCTATGGAACAGGGCTTCAAGATCCTTAATGCGACTTTGAGCCACGGACAAATCTGCATCCTTCTTTTTGTAGCTAAAAAAATAATAGATGTGTGTGTCTTATTTCCACAAGCTGGCTGCTAGTTTTATTTCTTCCAAAAGGTTTTGTTACATTGAGATTCCATATCCCAAACCGACCTCTAGCAATTATTACCCATTACGTACCACTAGGTGGCCCCAGACTACTATCTATTTTAAATGATTAAAAATAACAAACCTTTCTAAAAAAACGTTTTTTCCATTGAGCTATTGCAAATCTGTTGATTACTTAAGAGAAACTTAAGCAACTTTAGCCACTTGTGGGGGGGGGGGGGGGGGGGAGTTACATTAAACTGTCTCCCCAACAGATTGTGATAAAGTCAGCATAATATACACACACAGCACAATGTCCAGTGCTGAATAAAAATTCCATTAATCAATTAACTTAAAAGTTGGATAGCATATTTCATTGCCAGGAGCCTTACAAACCTTGGACCTGATCCTTAGAGTAGGAGAGCACCTGTAACTCCTACTGAAGTTAATGTGTGTTGCAGGTGTTCAGTGCTTCTAAGGATCAGGGCCATTCCACAAAATGTGCTCATTCCCAAACCAAAACATCATTTCACCCACCACTGAAATGCAGTCACATCTTGGAGGCAAAGCAGCAATCATTTAACAGTACCCAGTACAATACACCACAAATGACGACAGATCATTTTTCCCAGCGCAGATAGCCAGGAACACTTGATAGTTGGCAATGTGTATTTGTAGACTGATAGAAGAAAAGACGGTTACTCACCTTTGTAACTGTTGTTCTTCGAGATGTGTTGCTCATATCCATTCCAGTTAGGTGTGCATGTTCGTCGGAAGATTTTTACCCTAGCAACACTCAGTGGGTCAGCTGGGCGACCCCTGGAGAGGCGCCACCATGGCGCCGGATATATACCCCTGCCGACCCAACTGCCCCTCAGTTCCTTCTTGCTGGCTACTCCGACAGTGGGGCAGGGGGACGGGTTTGGAATGGATACGAGCAACACATCTCGAAGAACATCAGTTACAAAGGTGAGTAACGGTCTTTTCTTCTTTGAGTGATTGCTCATATCCATTCCAGTTAGGTGATTCCCAAGCCTTACCTAGGCGGTGGGGTCGGAGTGAGATGTGGCAGAATGCAAAACTGCTGAGCCAAAGGCTGCATCATCTCTAACTGTTGAACCAGAGTATAATGCGAACAAAGGTGTGGACCGAGGACCAGGTAGCTGCGCAACATATTTCCTGGATTGGTACATGAGCCAGGAAGGCAGCAGATGAAGTCTGAGCCCTGGTAGAATGTGCGGTGAGATGGCCCGAGGGAACATGATCCAAGTCATAGCAAGTGCAGATGCACACCGTCACCCAAGAGGAGATCCTCTGGGAGAAGACAGGTAGGCCCTTCTTTCGGTCTGCCACTGCAACGAAGAGTTGGGGTGATTTATGAAAGGGCTTCGTCCGTTCGATATAACAGATATCTAGAGAGTGCATTTGTTGTTCCTATCGTGATGAGTGCGCCTTCGGGAAGAAGACCGGAAGGAAGATGTCCTGATTGGTATGGAAGGCCGATACTACTTTAGGGAGGAACGCTAGGTGTGGTAGCAACTGCATCTTGTCCTTGTGAAAGACTGTATATGGTGGGTCCACCGTGAGCGCCCGAAGCTCGGAGACTCGTCTGGCCAATGTAATGGCTACGAGGAAAACTGTCTTCCAGGACAGGTATAGCAGCGAGCAAGTTGCCAACGGCTCGAATGGTGGAGACATAAGTCTGTTTAAGATTAGGTTGTCCCAGGTAGGGGCAGGGCGGCCTGCTTGGGGGTATAGGCACCCCAAGCCCTTGAGGAACCTGGAAACCATAGGGTGTGAAAACACGGAGCAGCCACTTTCTCCTGGGCGGAAGGTAGAAATGGCTGCCAAGTGCACCCTCAATGATGATACCGCTAGGCCCTGCTGTTTGAGAGACCAGAGGTAGTCCAGGATGATGGGGATCGAGACCTCGATGGGAGTAACATTTTGCGTTTCGCTACAGCAGGAGAAACGCTTCCACTTGGGCAGATACGTAGACCGAGTGGAAGGATTTCTGCTACCCAGGAGTACTTGCTGCACTGGGCCAGAGCAACGTAACTCTGACTGGGTTAACCACGCAGAAGCCATGCTGTGAGGTGAAGGGACTGCAGGTCTGGGTGGTGAAGCCTGCCGTGGTCCTGAGTTATGAGGTCTGGATGACGAGGCAGGGTGATTGGGTTGGCTATCAACTGGTCGAGCAACATGGTGTACCAGTGTTGCCTGGGCCACGCAGGGCGATCATGATCAGGCAAGCTCTGTCCCTGCGGAGCTTTAGTAGGACCTTGTGAACCAACGGGAATGGTGGAAAGGTGTAAAGTAATTGGCTCTTCCACGGAATCAGGAAGGCGTCCGAGATCGAACCCCGGGAGAGATCTTGAAAGGAGCAGTACCTCTGGCATTTCCTGTTCTCGCGGGAAGCGAAGAGGTCTATGTGGGGAAATCCCTACTTCCGGAAGACAGAATGTATAATGTCCGGACAAATCGACCACTCGTGAGACAGGAAGGATCTGCTGAGTTGATCTGCCAGAGTGTTCCGAACTCCTGGGAGAAAGGAAGCTACCAGATTTATCAAGTGGGCTATGCAAAAGTCCCATAGTTGGATCGCCTCCCGACAAAGGGGGGAGGATCGTGTCCCTCCCTGCTTGTTTATGTAGTACGTGGCCGTTGTGTTGTCTGTAAACACTGAGACACAACGGCCCTGTAGATGTTGCTGGAACGCCTGGCATGCCAAGCGGACTGCTCTTAGTTCTCGGACATTTATGTGTAACGCCAGCTCCTGAGACTACCAAATATGTCCGAGGTGAGCACCCCAGCCGAAAGATGATGTGTCCGTCGTCAGGGACGTTGAGGGCTGTGACGGATGGAATGGAAGACCTGCACACAACAGGGAGGGCGTCAGCCACCAGTCGAGGGAGCCTAGGATGCTCGGGGGAATGGTGACTACCATGTCTATGGCGTTCCTGCCTGGGCGGTAAACCGAGGCGAGCCAAGTTTGACTGGGACGCAGACGTAGTCTGGCATGTTTGGTCACGAACATGCAGGCAGCCCATGTAACCGAGGAGTCCAAGACAAGCGCGAGCCGAAGTTGTCGGGAAGTTTTGAAGGCTTTGTATAATTGATACTATTGCCTGAAATCGGGGTCGTGGTAAACTGGCCCTTGCGAGACTGGAGTCCAGGATGGCACCAATGAACTCTATTCTTTGTGTGGGCGCTAGAGGAGATTTCTCTAGGTTGATCATCAGGCCTAGTCGCATGAAGAGGTCCTTGACGACACCCACATGACTAGTGACTTGGGCCTCAGAGGTCCCCCAAATGAGCAAATCGTCGAGGTACGGGAAGACATGTATTCGACGACGACAGAGGGAGGCAGCGACTACAGCCATGCACTTCGTGAATACGTAAGGGGCTGCAGAGAGGCCAAATAGATGGACTGTAAACTGAAAATGCTGATGGTTGACCACAAACTGGAGGTATCGTCTGTGCGGAGGGTAAATGGCAAAGTGAAAATATGCGTCCTTCCTGTTGAGGGCGGCATACTAGTCTCCGGGATCCAAGGATGGGATGATTGTCCCCACGGATACCATGTGGAACTTCAACTTTTTCATGAACTTGTTCAATCCTCGCAGGTCTAGGATAGGCCTGAGGCCTCCTTTCACCTTGGGAATTAGGAAATACCGGGAATAGAACCCCTTGCCCCTTAAGTCCTTCGGTACCTCCTCTATAGCTCCCATGGCAAGGAGCATCCGTACCTCTTGCAAGAGGAATTGCTCATGAGAGGGGTCCCTGAAGAGAGTTGAGGAGGAGGGTTGGAAGGAAAGGAGTGAAATAAACTGAAGGTGGTATCCAAATTCTACCATGTGTAGGACTCAACGATCTGAGATTAATTGGGTCCACACAGGGAGGAAAGGAGAAAGGCGGCTGTAAAACTGAAAAGGATCCTGGGAGACAACTAGTACACTGCCCTCGGGCACACCTTCAAAAGTTCGGTTTGGATCCCGTCGTTGGCTTGGAGGGATGGTTATTCTGACTCCCTTGAGGTCCAGCCTGTCGTCTGCGGTTGCCTCGACCTCACCTCCTGCCAAAGTCCTGTCTTGGTCTAGGCGAGGGGGTAAGGGCGTTGAGGTTGGGTGCGGAAGGATCTTCATTGAGTCTGTGGCGTATGCATCCCGAGCGAACGCATAATCACCAGATTATCTTTCAGACTCTATATCCTAGGGTCCATCTTCTCGGAGAACAGACCCTGGTCATCGAATGGCAAGTCTTGGATAGTGTGCTGAAGTTCAGGTGGCAGGCCTGACACCTGACGCCATGATATACACCTCATGACTATTCCAGAGGCCACAATTCTGGCTGCCGAATCGGCAGCATCCAGCGAGGTCTGGAGAGAAGTTCTTGCCACCTTCTTTCCTTCCTCCAATAGTGCCTTAAATTCTTGGCAGGAGTCTTGTGGGACCAGCTCTGTGAATTTCCCTACCGCTTCCCAGGTGCTGTAATTATACTTGCTAAGTAGGGCTTGCTGGTTCGCCACCTTGAGTTGGAGGCCCCCTGCGGAGTAGATTTTCCTGTCCAACAAATCCATGCGCCTAGCCTCCTTAGATTTTGGGGCAGGGGCTTGCTGGCCATGGTGCTCTCGTTCATTTACGGACTGTACGACCAGTGAGCAGGGAGGAGGGTGCACGTATAAGTACTCGTACCCCTTAGAGGGCACCATGTACTTCCGTTCCACTCCTCTGGCCATGGGCGGAATAGATGCCGGGCACTGCCAGATGGTATCTGCCTTAGCTTGAATCGATCGAATGAATGGTAAGGCCACTCGAGTTGGTGCATCCGTCAACAATATATCTACCACGGGGTCCTCAACCTCCGGAACCTCCTCCACCTGCAGGTTTATATTCAGGGCGACGCACCTCAGGAGGTCCTGGTGTACCCTGAGGTCAATTGGAGGCGGGCCCGATGAGGATGTCCCCACTACTGCTTCATCCGGGGAAGAGGAAGACGAAAGGCCCGGGACAAGTGGGTCCTGTATGGTCTCCTGATCATGGGGGATGTCAGGGACTGGTAGGACCTGAGGGTCTGGTGCGTGGATGGAAGCTTCCTCCATACCCGCAGGAGGGGGCAGCTGACAGTGGCCTCTGGCACCCGGTGTTCCGATGGAACGGAGCGTGATGTCACTGCGGGTCCACCTTGGGCTTGGTGATATGCCCAAGGTGTCCAGAAAGACCACTGATGAGGTCCCTAGTCTGGGCCATGGGTCTCTTGGAAGACTCGGCTGTGTGTATCCGAATCACGGTCGTGTGCGTAGGAGGCACTGTCCGCGTGTGATGATACTGATGTATGGCGAGACAGCCACGGAGGAGCTGAAACCACTTGGGAAGGGTCTCTGTGTCTGGTTGATCCGTCTCCAAGTGGCACTGGAGAATGGTACCAGGCACCGTACCGGTACCGGAAATGAGACCGGGACCTGTGACCAGAGCGGTGCCGGGAGGTCGACCGGGACCTCGAAGCTCTACATCGAGAGCGGCTGCGAGAGGCACGGTGCCGTGAACGGTGCAGGGAGCTGGATCGGTGCCGAAAGTATCGGGTCAGCGAGCGTGATCTTGAACAGTGCCTCAAGTACGACCGGTACCAAGATGGAGAGCGGTACCGGGACTGCGAGCGGCGTCGGGACCGGGATCGGTGATGGGACCGAGAATGCCGGCGGGACCTCGATCGTGACGGGTGCCTTTCAGCGGTGCCGAGCGAGGATGGTCTCAGCAGGGCAGGCTTGCCTACTGATTGGATAACCCGCACCGGCGGTGCTGGGGGTTAAGCAGCGCAAGCTCTGTCAGGGCAATCAGCTCCCTTGCCATAGAGAATGTCTCCAGCGTGGAGGGAACAATAAGCTCAACCACGGCGCATGCTGGGGAGCTGTCAGGCACCGGACTCGACGGCTCTTGCGAGGCCGGAATCAACGGCGCTGAAGTTGTCAGTGCCGCGGCAGTTGTCAGTGCCGGGCGGTCCGACTTAGGCGGGTGCTCTGACTGCGACATAGGCACGGGCGTCGCAGGAGTCTTGTGCCTCTTGACTCGCTGGGAGAGAGAGCGGTGCCAGGCAGGTTTCTGGGCCGGCGACGGTTGGTGCCGAGGGGCCTTCGCAGTGCCAGTACGCTCCAATGCTGAAGATGCACTTCCCCCCCGGTGCGGACTGTCCAGCGCTCGGTGCCGAGGGCGGAGGTGTCCATCAGGAGCTGTTTGAGACGAAACTCGCGTTCCTTTTTCGTCCGCGGCTTGAAGGCCTTGCAGATGCGGCACTTGTCTGCGAGGTGGGATTCCTTCAGGCACTTAAAGCAGGAGTCGTGAGGATCTCCTGTCGGCATTGGCTTGCGACAAGCCGAGCACGGTTTGAAACCCGGTGAACCGGGCATGGGCCCTGGCACCGGGTGAGGGGAAAGGGCTAATTCCCAACCCCTCTTAACTATTTACAATAACTACGTTAAAGAACTAATAAAACTAAGTAGAAATATAGAAAATTGAACTATATACACAATATCGATGAAAGAACTATGAGAAGCTAGGGAGGTGGAGATCTGCTAAGCTGCATTCCACTGTTCCAACAACCGACACAGGCGGTAAGAAGGAACTGAGGGTAGGTGGGGTCAGCAGGGGTATATTTCCGGCGCCATGACGGCGCCACTCCAGGGGGCGCCCAGCCGACCCACCAAGTGTTGGTAGGGTGAAATCTTCCAACGAACGTGCACGCGGCGGGCGCACACCTATCTGGAATGGATATGAGCAATCACTCGAAGAACAGGCTTTCCTACTGAAAAGGTCAAGCTTTTTAGAGAGTCCTTGTCCCTTGGTGTTATCTTACGAAATCCTGGTTGTTCAGACTTTTCTTGCAAGAGATCCTGGCACTTGATGTGAGTAGAAATATGCAAAGCTCTTAGGAAGGAACTGGTATCATCTATCAGCTCTTTTAGATGTAGACAATATCAGAGGCTAGGGTCTGCCACAGGTCCTTAGCTGGCTCCAATAAATCCTTGATCAACATTGCAAGATTTCCAGGCATAGTATGGTGTAGAATATCAAATAATTTTAGGCTTCTCTTGAACCACCTTCCATGTAAAGGGTCTCAGCTATATATTTCACAAGGTTGTGGAAGATTCTGAGATTATCTGGTGGGTGGCATGGATGGATTAACAGTATCAACAGGAGAGGAGAATCCTAGAGCTGGAATCAATTGCTCATTCACCTCTGCACACTGATCTTCCTCATTCCAACCCTAGTCTCTAGATTCGGTGATTGTGCTAGCTGACTTAGATAACTAACCTGCCATAAGGTGGAGGCAATCTAACCAGCTGGGGGGAGCAGGAAGGAGGAGGGGGGAGGAGGCAGAGGGTAGTGGCTTGCAGACATATGGCTGCATAACCCATGCCCAGCACAGCCAAGACAGGTAAGCATATGCATACTGGACTGAACAACACAAAGGAGGATACAGAGCGCATGTTTCCAACTAGACTAATGTGTTTTCCTAATTATAGAGTGGTCTTGTGGTGTCCCTCCCAGGATCCCAATATAATGCCCAGGAAGAGGAATGGGAATGAGTAGGAGATGAATCCCAATGGAGAAGATGAACAAGAATACATCTCTTTTAGTGGCACAACTACCCTTTCCAGTTTGCTGTGGCACTCCAACATAAGAAACAGATGTTACCGACCTCTCTCATGCAAAATGTGGCACTGTGATTTCAGTGACCAAAAACCTAAACACCATTGCTGATGTTTGTACAAACCAACAAGAGTGAGTGAGGTACAAGGCCCAAATATATACTGCTGAACAGGCCATTGATGCCAAGGTGGTCCAATACCAATGTGATGAATACACACGCACTCAGTGTCAAGAAAGGCGGCACTGAAAAGTCAGCAAGAAGTTGTTAAACAAGTTTATCCTAAACAAAGAAAGAGGTGGTTATTTATCTGTAACTGGAGGTTGTTCGAGATGGGTGGTCCCTCTTTGTATTTTGAATGTGTGTGTGGATATGCGCCATGTGCCAGAAGATTTTCTTGACAGTGTCTGTTGACCCACGCGTGTCATTAATCCCCTCATGCTCCCAGACAAGGTTATAATAAGCCATGTTTATCAACACCTCTCCTGTGACCCTGATACTACTGAGTTGTTCAGTCTGCAGTAGAGGGGTGGAAGGCAAGTTTTGGAATACAGGCAAGTAACCTCCTCTTCTTCTTTGAGTGACAGTCCCTATATGTATTCCAAATATGGAGGAGTAGTGAGCATGGAGTTGGGTGCAAGGATTAAGTGGAAGTGCAGTATCTGTAGCATGGCATGGCCACAGCCGCTCGAGTGATGGCATGAATGTGTGAATGGAATGCCACATTGCCACCAGAGGCGGATTAAGCTTTTGTGGGGCCCTGGGCCAAACAAGTGGTGTCCTCTCCCACCCCTTCTGCCTGCAGTCCCTCATGTCATCCCCACACTCCTGCCAGGGAAATGAGGTTGGGGCATGGGGGCTTGCCCTGCTCCCCATGGGCAGGCAGAGTGGGGCAAGTCTCCAAGCCCCGACCCCACTTCGCAGCAGGAGTGCTGGATAGGTGGACAGAGCAGGATAAGTGCTACCATCTGGACCTATACAAAACTGAGGGGAAAGTCTAACGTTTTGAGCCTAAGGTGGTAATCAAGGATGATTGGTATGGATATTGCACTCAGTTGGTGGTGATGGCGGTGAGCTCATGAGGTGAAACGTTTCCATTTAGCCTAGTAGCAGGTCCTTCAGGATGTCCTCCGGCTTTGAGTATTGAGTAGGATAATCTAGGGGCCAGATCAGATGAGAAACATTCACATAAAAAAGAATCGGACACATCAGAAAAGGGCAGACAAACAGTGACAATTTTTTTAAGTGCTTGTATATAAATGCTAGAAGTCTAAATAAAAAGATGGGTGAACTAGAGTGTCTTGTGATAAAGGAGAATATTGATATAATAAGCATCACAAAAACCTGGTGGACTGAGGACAACAAATGGGACACAATCATTCCAGGGTACAAAATATATCAGAAGGACAGAACAGGTCTTGGGGGGGAGGGGAGTGGCAATATATGTGAAAGAAAATGCAGAATCAAATGAAGTAAAAATCTTAAGTGAATCCACATGTTCCACAGAACGTCTGTGGATAGTAATTTCATGCTCTAATAATATAACATTAGGGATCTATCAACAAAAATGATTAGGGGGCTGGAGCACATGACTTCTGAGGAGAGGCTGAGGGAACTGGGATTGTTTAGTCTTTAGAAGAGAAGAATGAAGGGGGATTTTATAGCTGCTTTCAACTACCTGAAAGGGGGTTCCAAAGAGGATGGATCTTGACGGTTCTCAGTAGTACCAGAGGACAGAACAAGGACTAATGGTCTCAAGTTGCAGTGGGGCAGGTTTAGGTGGGATATTAGGAAAAACTTGACTTCACTAGGAGGGTGGTGAAGCACTGGAATGGGTTATCTAGGGTGGTGGTGGAATCTCCTTCCTTAGAGGATTTTAAGGTCAGGCTTGACAAAGCCCTGGCTGGGATGATTTTGTTGAGGATTGGTCCTGCTTTGAGCAGGGGGTTGGATTAGATGACCTCCTGAGGTCCTTTCCAACTCTGATATTCTATGAAATCCACGCTAACTGCTAGTGATTACCACTTTGTCCTCCAGGTATTTGTAAACTGAATGTTTTATACATTGTTCTAGTATCGTCTCAGCTATCAAAGTCAAGCTGATCATCTATAGTTCAGCCTCTTTTCCCCCTTTTTAAAAATGAGCACTATGTTAGCCCTTCTCCAGTCTTCTGGGACCTCTCCTGTCATCCATGAGCTTGTAAATATTACTGCCAGTGGCTCCGAGATTTCTTCAGCTAATTCCTTCAGTACCCTCAGGTGAATAGCATCCAGCACCATGATTTGAATTCATTCAAGTTGGTCAGAAGATCTCTGATGTGCTCTTTCCTTATCCCGATCTGTATTCCTTCCCCTTTATTGTCTATGGTAACTTCACTAGTCATCTGGACATGTGTTATTTTTTGTGAGAAGACAAGAAAAGTAGGTACTGAGCAGCCCTGCCTTCCTATCATCTTCCATTACCAGCTCACTTGCTCAATTGAGCAGGGGACCCACACCATCCTTGATCTTTCCTTTTTGTCTGACATATTTGAAAAAACACTTCTTATTGCCTCTAACATTCCTTGCCAGCTGTAACTCATTCTTTGCCTTAGTTTTCCTGATTTTGTCCCTAAACACTTGCCCATGTATACTTCATTGGTGACATGCGCCTCCTTCCATTTCCTGCATGAATCCCTTTTGGTTTTTAGATAGCTAAAAAGTTCCTTGTGTAGCCACACTGGTCTCCTGTGGCTGTTATCTTTCTTCTGTGTCAGAACAGCTTGACACAGAAGAGCCTCTAGTATTACCCCTTTTAAGAACTGCCAGCCCCTTTTGACTCCTTTTCTTCAATTGGTCTTTCCATGGGACCTTGCCTACTACTTCTCTAAGCCAGTTGAATTCTGCCTTTCTGAAGTCCAGGGTCATCCTTTTGCTGTTCTCATGTCCTCCTTTCTATACGATCTTGAATGCTATCAGATCATGATCACTTCCTCTAAAGTTCCCAACCATGTTCATGTTCACAAGTAATTCATCCCGGTTGGTCAAAAACAGATCCAAAATGGACAATACGCAAGCTATTTCCTCAACATTCTGAATCAGAAAGCTGTCTCCTACATGCTAAGAATTTGCGGGACATATTATGTTTTGCTGCAACAGTCTTCCAACAGCTATCAGGGAAGTTAAAATCCCTCATTAATACTAGTTCATGTGTGTTAGCTAATTTGGTTATCTGCAAACAGAGTATGTCACTCTCTTAGCTAAAAGACTAAGGCCATGGCTACACTCACACTTCACAGCGCTGCAACTTTCGCGCTCAGGGGTGTGAAAAAACACCCCCCTGAGCGCTGCAAGATACAACGCTGTAAAGCGTCAGTGTAATGAGGGCGGCAGTGCGGGGAGCACGGCTCCCAGCGCTGC